>NC_068913.1:32080681-32383712 GCF_023091745.1 Budorcas taxicolor | reverse complement strand
GCAATCTCTATCAATTTACCAATGGTACTTTTCACAGAACTAGAACAACTTTTGGTTTTTAATTTGTATGGAAACACGTAAGACACAGAATAGCCAAAGCAATGCTGAGAAAGAAAAATGGAGCTGGGGGAAACAGGCCCCTGACTTCAGACTATACTGCAAAGCTACAGTAGTCAGAACAGTACAGTGCTGGCACAGAAAGAGAAACGTAGAGCAATGGAACCAAACAGGAAGTTCAGAGACAAATCCATGCACCTACGGTCAACTAATCCATGACAAACGAGGCAAGTATACACAATGGAGAAAAGACAGTCTCTTCAGTAAGTGGTGCTGGGAAAACTGTACAGTTGCATGTGGAAGAATGAAATTAGAACATTCTCTAACACCAGACACAAAAGTAAACTTAAAATGGATCAAAGACGTAAATGTAAGGCTAGTACTATAAAACTCTTAGAGGAAAACATAGGCAGAACATTCCCTGACATAAATCGGAGCAGTATCTTTTTGGATCCACCCCCTAGAGTAATAAAAATAAAAACAAAAATAAACAAATGAGACCTAATTAAACTTAAAGACTTTTGCACAGTAAAGGAAACCCTCAATAAAACAAAAAGAGAACCCACAGAATGGGAGAAAATGTTGGCAAACAAAGTAACCCACAAGGGATTAATCTCCAAAATAGACAAACAGCTCATGCAGCTCTATGTTCAAAAAATAATCAAAAAAGGTCAGAAGATCTAAATAGACATTTTTCCAATGAAGATACATGTTCAAAAAGCATATGAAAAGATGCTCAGTATCACTAATTATCAGAGAAATGCAAATCAAAACTATAATGAGCTATAATTTTATACCAGTCAAAATGGCCATCATCAAAAATTCTACAAACAATAAATGCTGGAGAGGGTATAGAGAAAAGAGAAACCTCCTATACTGTTGGTAGGAATGTAAGTTGGTACGACCACTATGAAGAGCTACAGTATGGAGGTACAGTGAAAAAAAAAAAAAAAAAAACTAAACAGAGAACTACAATACAACTCTGCAACCCCACTCCTGGGCACATACCCTGAGAAAAACATTATTCAAAAAGACACATGGACCCCCAGTGTTCATTGCAACACTATTTACAATAGTCAAGACATGGAAGCAACCTAAATGTCCATCAACAGATGAAAAGATAAAGAAGACGCGGTACATATATACAACACAATATTAAGCAGCCATAAAAAGAAACGAAACTGGGTCAATTGTAGCAATGTGGATGGACCTAAAGTCTGGCATACAGAGTGAAGTCAGAAAGAAAAAAATCAAATATCATACATTAAGGCATGTATGTAGAATCTAGAAAAATGGTGCAGATGAACCTATTTGCAGGACAGGAACAGAGACACAGAGAGACCGGGCATGTCGCTGCAGGTGGGAAAGGGGAGGGCGGGGTAAACTGGCAGATTAACCTGACACATATACACCACCATATCCACATAGTGGCAACCTGAGAGCCCAGCTCAGGGCTCTGTGATGACCTCGATGGGCGGGACAGGGGAGGGGCGGGAGAAAGGTCTAAGAGGGAGTGGATATATATACATGTATAGCTGATTCATTTCACTGTTCAGTAGAAACTAATGCAACATTGTAAAGCAATTACACTCCATTTTTATAAAAAAAAAAGCTAACGTTTTAGAGCCAGAAACCCTGCCCATTGAATTTAAGTTGGAGCTGAAAAACCCAACAGCAAACAAAAGCCAGGATCAGGAGTTTCAGATTCCACAGCAAAGCCTAAGACTTTAGCAGTGGGATCCCAAATTTATAAGACAATTTTGTATCTTGTTACAGTAAGTGGTATTTTAATCCTGCATTATAATAACCCTGATTTTGTTGTGTAACTTATAAACTGGGTGTGGAAGGAATTCCAATAAAAGAGCTCCAACAGAATTCTAAGCAGTGGCAACATATTGGTAAAATGAAAAAAATATATATATGTTATATAACCTGTAGTTAGCCGTATGTTAACCATTTCACAAGTATGATCAAGGATAATCCCTACTAGATATATAATTTATGACTCTATTTAAAAACTGATTGTCTATTTTCTGGTCACACGCATAAATGCCTAAGTTACCTGAGTACAAGGCCACCTTTATACAGAGGCATCCATTTGAAATGCGACACAGTCCTAAGTTACACTGGCAATCCACTTCAGTATCCTTGCCTGGGAAACCCCATGGACAGAGGAGCCTGGTGGGCTACAGTCCATGGGATCACAGAGTTGGACATGACTGCAGTGACTAAGCATGCGTGCATGCTTACCAAGTGGAGCTATTCTCACTGGCAACTTCTATAATAAACTACACTTAGACAAACAGCTTCCATTCCTTGCTGTTCAGCTGAAGGTAAGTAGAGGTAATGGCAAGGCAGTCAAATCCATGACGATCTTCTGTGTCCGTTTTCTTTTCCCGCCTCTTCCTTTGTTCCCTCCTCAGCCCCAGCCTAAACTCAAGGACAACCGCCTCCCTCCACTGCAGGTACCTACAAGCCCTCCAACCTTCTACTCCCTATAGAAAAGTTGGAACCTTTTTTATCTCAGCGAAAACTCATTCACTCTTACATGTGGCTAACTAACTACTTGCATCTTCAACTTTTCACTCTGGATTGTCTAAGCATACTAGTTTATTTTATGTTATTTTTGGCTGTGCCACATGCCTTGCAGGAACTTAGTTCCCTAACCACAGATCAAACCTGTGCTCCCTGCAGTGGAAGCATGGAGCCCTAACCACTGGACTGCCAGCAGAGTCCCTCTCTTTCTTGTCTCAGGAGGACTAATCCTTGTCAAGAAGGCTGTGACTCACCATTAGTGATTGTTGAGCTACATCACCCTGATTGCTGAGATTCAGATCCTGAGGCACCTTCACTCCATCACAGAGATAACCAAGTGGAAGCACTATCAAGAAATATACTGTGCTTGTGGGGATGCAGGGTTTCAGACATTTGCCCCTTGAAGATCCAGAAGTCCTTTTTATTACCTAATACTAAGCCCATTTCTCACAAGCACCTGTCCAAGTGCCAATATTGACAGACTATTAAGGGTATCAGTTGAGTGCCATCTGCCTCATACTGCAATTTGGGGACTTCTCAAAAGACAAGTTGGCAGACTTCTTCTTACATAGATTTGGTCTGATGCCATGAAGGATATTTTTGATGCAAACATTCAACATTTCTGAGTATGTATATTTCCTGATCTTGTCATTTAGAAAATTGTGGCCTCAACTGACATAGCAGTGGCTTTCTGGGAGTCACATTAAAACAGGTAAAAAGAAACAGGCAAAATTAATTCTAATGTGCTTTATTTGACCTAATATATCCAAAGTATTGTCACATCAATATATAATTAATAGAAGAGGTACTAACGAGATAGTTTACATTCTTTGTCTTTGAAACCAGGTGCATATTTTGCATTTATAGCTTATCTCAGTTTGGATTCTTCATCAGACATACTTGATCTGTCTCTATGTTTCATAAGATATGCAGTTGAGATTCACACTCAAGTTGTTTCAAATTTATGTTTTGCAATAACTGAATCAAAGATCAACTCTAACACATTGTAGTTAAAAATTCAGTTTCTCAGTTGTCACATTTCAAGTGCCCATTAGCCACATGTGGTCCACGGCTACCTTCGTCATGCAACACAAATGCGGCTGACCACATAGAAAGTGTGTCTTTCTATAGCATAGCTCCAACATGGGGAAGTTTTCACCCATCATCACATAGACGATGAAGGATGAGAAAACATGCCAACTCTTCCAGGACAGAAAGATCTTTCAGGTGATAGGCAACCAGTGGCTAAAAACTGGTTGCCTGCTATTTTTAGACATTGTGTTACAACCTGGGAGGGCACCCCAGGGCAACTGATGTTACCCAGGCTGACTTTAACCACTATACTTGCTTTACTTGAAAAATACAAAAGGATGTTTTTCTAAGCAGGAGAAGAATCACAGAATGTTAATACTGAATCACGTGCAACTGCGTAATTACTACTCCATGTCCATTAACCCTGCAAGGACACCTCTAAGTTTGTGTTTCCACAAGCAAACGTCAGAAACTTCTGACCACTTGAGTTGCATGGCACAGCCCTATCCTCAGGCCTTGAGATAATCTATGAGACTGGGAAGTCAGGATGAATTCTAGGAGAAAAATCTTTAAAACCTGACCTTACCCAAACTTACTGAGCGCTAAAAAACCACTGAAGGCATTTTAGACGCACTGACGTCGTCACTCTGACATTCCACCGGAAGTACCTTAAACTGGGCATTTCTGCTTACAGAATGCAGGGTGTAGTAATATCAGCCCTCCCCTAGCCGATGTGTCCAGGCTGACCAAATTCCACATCAACTGCAGAAACCCTCACTTGGACCAACACTCTTAAATTGAGTGTAGTGGGTGGAGGAGGGGAACCTGAAGAATTCAAGTCATTCACAAGATGTCAACATGAGTCATCTGCCCACAAAGGCCCATTGCATTGTTATCCTATAAGCTGCAGTTGCCACGTTATGTCCGTCACACTACAGGGAGCACATTCAGGATGTTAGCACAAAAGGCAGAGACGGAAAAGCTGTGTCTGGCGGCCTGAAACTGAGTCTAATAGTGAAAGAGAGTGCAGGAAGGCTAGGCCCTTTGGCATAACAGCCATAAGCATTAACTCTTCTACGGTAAGTGACCAAGAGTTGAGACCACACCTTGATTTTGCAGAAACACTGTAGGGAAAGAAGCTGACTGTGGCTCAAGATGACTCAACTCATCCTTAGCACTTTTTCAATCCTCTTCCCCAGCAAGTCACTCGCTGGTGGTACTCACACCTCAGGGGCAGCTAAACCCTTTCCCTAATAAGGACCCTTTCCTAAAAGTGTGATGACATTTGATGTGAAATTGAATTGTTCAAGGTTTAATTCGTGGAACAAAAAGATCTCAGTGAAGTCAAATTTTGAGCAAATTTGAAATAGTGTACCTCAAATTTCAAAATGTTTCAAAAATTGAATCATTTCAAAGCTGGCAGGTCACGGGAACTGCATTTACCCGGGAGCTACGTAGTCAGACAGACCCATTCAGCTAGTAAGCAGAAATATCCTACCTCCTTTTGTTGATATGGTATAGATGGCACCACGGCTGGTACTCATTAGCATGGCTGTGAGCCATTCCGGAGACTCCCTCTGCTGTGACTTTAATATTCAGCTACATTAAAATTTAAGATCTTTTTAATGCCTGGCATTACCAGCCCTACATTAAAGAGTGTTACTAGAACTGAGAAATGCACCTGAGGTTCGGGAGTTTAGAACTTACAATTCAAATGCTGTGAATGAAGCAGACAAGAAGACTTGTCTAATCACAGTGATATGAAAGGTAACACTAAAGCACTGAAGTGATACTGTGAAAATAAAAAGAATTATTTTAAAGGTACATCTTTTAAGTTTACTTTTTAAAAAATGGAAAACCTCATCCTATAATTTAGGAAGGATATGGAAAAACAGCAGTTGGCATCAGGGATGCATATACCTGTGAGCCAACAAGCATGTCTAACGCACGAAGCACTTTTTGATGATTTGAAAGGACACAGAATGGGTGACAAGTGTACAGTGAGTCATCTGCTCCTCTAGCACCTGCCTAGGACTTCAATTAAGGACAGAGGGGCACTGGGCATGCACATGCTCTGAAGAGAGCAGACAGGGATTAAGACAAGTTGGTCCCTTCAGGGTTTGACAAGACACATCTCAACAACTTACCATCTGCCTCCACACACCCCTTCTGGGAAAGCACAGCAGGGAGGTGGGGAGAGAGAGATGGCCATCCTCACACCCGTGAGTTATCAGCCCAGAGGGGGATGCTCTGACTTTTCCTCACTCCTCGTGGGGCTTCAAGGCGGAGGACTGTTTCCCCAACCTCTGCCCTTTAATTTGTCCAGTGAGTAGGGTTGGGGAACCACTCACAGAGTCCATGGGTGCCTGCAGCAGGTGAAGCTGTGACATGTCCCTACTTCACGCATCTGTGTAGGTAGGAAGGAGGAACAAGATGTAACAGATGACTGACTACACGGCCAAGGGCAAGAACTAGCAGCACTGGGATGGACGTGGCTCTGCGTGTACACCCATGGGAAGCTCCCCTGTCCTGCGGACTTGCTCCTGTTCCACAGGAGACCCAGATGCGGGTACTGGCTGTCAAGGGGCAAGGTCAACAGCCACTGCTGAACAGAGAAGCAGGAATATGCATTAAGAAAGGGCGATGACTGACAGATGACACCCCTCCCCCGCTCCTGCCCAAAATAAATTGATAGGGAGGAGAAATAAAAGATCTCATCTCCAGGTTCTTTATGTAAAATACTGGTCCTGACACAGAGGTGAGCTTGGAATTTTAAACTAGATCTTGCTGAGTTGCTTTGGGTTTCTTTAATTATTAATAAGAAAAAGGGACAGGAGCATTACAATGCCTACCCAAGGTGTTATAAAGGGATCTGCTACTCAGTGTAAAGAGATTCAGCAGGGCACATTTGAGATTAATAATTGTAGAAAAACAAAAATGTCTCATGTCTATATTCTGGGTAAGTAATTACTGTTCAATAAAATATCACACATGTGTTTATTATGTTTAAAGAATATAAAAGAAAACACATATTCTTACTTACAGATTTATGCACCTAATTTACAGAGTTAAAATTCAGAATTCTAAGTATTTCAAATTTTCAAGTGTTTAGGAACATATACCTGGAATAGGATATGACACCCTTTATCTCATATCGTCACCCTAGGACATCAGAGGTACAGGGTAGAAAGCCCAAAAATAAATCCACCTATAGTCACCTAACCTATGACAAAAGAGGCAAGAATATACAATGGAAAAAAACAGTCTCTTCAGTAAGTGGTGCTGGGAAACCTGGACAGCTACACCTAAAGAATGAAATTACAACACTACTTCACACTATACACAAAATTAAACTCAATATGGATTAAAGATCTAAGTGTAAGACAAGATACTATAAAACTCTCAGAGGAAAACATAGTAAGAACATTCTTTGAAACAAATCACAGATTTTTTTTTTGACCCTCCTCCTAGAGAAATGAAATGGAAACAAAAAATGAAACTATTTATTGACTGTGAAGAAGGCTGAGTGCCAAGAATGTGGTGTTGGAGAAGACTCTTGAGAGTCCCTTGGACTGCAAGGAGATCCAACAAGTCCATTCTGAAGGAGATCAGCCCTGGGATTTCTTTGGAAGGAATGATGCTAAAGTTGAAACTCCAGTACTTTGGCCACCTCATGCGAAGAGTTGACTCACTGGAAAAGTCTCTGATGCTGGGAAGGATTGGGGGCAGGAGGAGAAGGGGATGACAGAGGATGAGATGGCTGGATGGCATCACTGACTCGATGGACGTGAGTCTGAGTGAACTCTGGGAGTTGGACAGGGAAGCCTGGCGTGCCGCGATCCATGGGGTCGCAAAGAGTCAGACACGACTGAGCAACTGAACCGAACTGAAACTTAAAAGCTTCTGCTCAACAAAGGAAACCATAAACAAGCCAAAAAGATAACTCTCAGGATAGGACAAAACATTTGAAAACAAAGCAAACAAAGGATTTATTTCCAA
This sequence comes from Budorcas taxicolor, assembly GCF_023091745.1. NCBI lineage: Eukaryota > Metazoa > Chordata > Mammalia > Artiodactyla > Bovidae > Budorcas > Budorcas taxicolor. The sequence continues at coordinate 32,376,089 of NC_068913.1, read as the reverse complement.
AATACACAAATAGCTCATGCAGCTCAATAACTAAACAACAAACAACCCAATCAAAAAATGGGCAGAAGATCTAAATAAACATTTCTACAAGGACATACAGATGGCCAAGAGGCACACGAAAAGATGGTCAACATCATAATCATTTAGAGAACTGCAGATCAAAACCACAACGAGGTATCACCTCACCTGGTCAGAATGGCCATCATCAGAAAGTTTACAAATAATAAATGCTAGAGAGGGTGTAGAAAAAATGCAACCCTCCTATACTGTTGGTGGGGATGTAAACAGGTACAACAACTATGAAAAACACTATGGAGGCACATGAAAAACTAAAATAGAACTACGATACAATCCTGCAATCCCACTCCTGGGCATGTACCCTGAGAAAGTCATAATTCAAAAAGACACATGGACCCTCCAGCGTTCACTGAAACACTGTTTACAGTAGCCAAGACATGGAAGCAACCCAAATGTCCATCAACAAATGCATGGATTAAGATGCGGTGCATACATACAGTGGAATACTACTCAGTCACAAAAAGAAAGGGAACTGAGTCATTCGTAGATGAGTGGATGGGCCTAGAGACTGTCAGACAGCATGAAGAAAGAGAGAGACATATATTGTACATTAATGTATGCAAGTGGAATCTTTAAAAATGGTGCAAATGAACCCGCTGCAGGGCAGGAACAGAGATGCAGATGAAGGGCACAGGCATGGGGACACAGGTGGGGAAGGGGAGGGTGCGACATTGGGAGATTAAGGTTGACATATATACACCGCCACATGTGAAAAAGCTAGTGGGAACCTGCTGCCGAGCACAGGGAGCCCAGCTCAGTGCTCTGCGATGACCTAGATGGGTGGATTGGGGGGTGGGGTGGGGAGGGAGGAAGGTCCAAGAGGGTGGGGATACATGTATACTTATAGCCGACTCTGTTGTACAGCAGAAACTGAAACACAGTAAAGCAATTCTATTCCAACTGAAAAAAGAGAAACGAATGAGAGAGAAATAATGAAGATAAATACTGTGTCCACAGGACATCAGAATTCAGGAAACTGTAGTGTGAGGTAACACATATTCCAAAGAAAATGGTATAAAAATTTCTAGAGAAAGAACCTGGAGACAAACCTATAAAAGTAAAGCACAACCTGTGATGTGCGGCCAAGCCCAGGAGTATATACCTGTGTCAGCTGTAACAACTCTGAGATCCTGAACAACCGAACAGACATAATGAAAAGCAATATCCTCTAAATGTTTAGGGGAAGCAGAGCTTGGGGATTTGCACAAAGTTTGTCTCTGATCTGTGCTCTCAGATTACAAAAGACAATTGCCTCTTTTATTTGCTTTACATACTGATACTGTCATGGGTGAAAGTGAAAGTGAAGTTGCTCAGTTGTGTCCTACTCTTTGCGACCCCACGGACTGTAGCCTACCAGGCTCCTCTGTTCATGGGATTTTCCAGGCAATAGTACTGGAGCGGATTGCCATTACCTTCTCCAGGGGATCTTCCCAACCCAGGGCTCGAACCTGAGTCTCCTGCATTGTAGACAGACGCTTTACCATCTGAGCCACCAGGGAAGCCCACTGTCATGGGTGCTACCTTATTTTTGAATGCGTAGGAGAAAATGAGAGGGTGGAGGATGAGCCAGAAATTATCCCAATACCCTTCTGAACAGCACTGAAGCCTAGCTCAGCTTAGTAATTATAAGGGTTACCCTGGAGGCAAGGTTTTTGAAAGAAGGTACCTGCCATGATCTCGTTCCCAGTGACCCCGTCATTCCCAAGAAAACTGTGAACCAGGCAGTGGAGCCCCAGTACTTGTCCCGCAATTCTGGGGATTTGGAACTGGTGTTTCTTCCGTTAAGTTCTTGCAGGGCTCCAAGCCTTGTACATTTGTTCTCCTTTCTAGACACTTGTACAGTGTCCCTTCACCAAGGACAAGGTACTCATCCTTCCTAGTTCCTTCAGCACTGCCTCTAACATCTCTCTGTTGCTACATTAAGAATTTTTATTGCATATTTTCTGGCTCTTGGAACATGTGACATGGTAGGTAGCATTTAGACAATGATAGAGAAACTGACATTACTTAGTGAACAAAGGACAATATGAGGCTTTCAAAATCAGTATTACCTGTGTAGGTTGAGTTCCCTTTGAGAGAATGTCAAGTAAGTCTGTGGAAGAGATGAAATAGAAGCGTGGGAAAGCCAAACGCTTGGTTTCCAGGTACTGAGCAAGAGCTTTTTCACAAAGAGAAAGCCTGTATGAATGAAACATCATTGTAAGCATATTTTGCCCATTCAGTTATTAAAATGTCAACAAAACCCAGAGTGTCTCAATCTGTCCATTCATCTCAATAAGCTCACTGTTTAACATGGCACCTATCGCCTTCTCTTATAACATCATCATTTCGTTGGTGACTAACGTACAAGGTGTGCCAAGTAGAAGGAGAAACACACACACACACACACAGACATTAGTTGAGACTAAATACAGATCAAATTTAAGTTGGTGTTACTTGTTGTCACTTTTTCTTTATAGTTCCACTATAATATACAATTATTTTTAACTAGACAAATTAAGATTTTTAGTTGGAGTTTCAATATCAAACTCTTAAAAATTAATAGAATGAATATATAGTAAAGGAGAAGGATATAGTAGAACTGAAAAACACCATGAACCAATTCAACATAATTAAGATTTATACAATTTCACACAACAGTAGGATACAGATTCTTTTCAAGTTTCTATAGACTATCATCTAAGAGATACTTAAACATATCCAGGGACAGAAAACAAAGTGCAAAAGTCTCATGGTCTAAAGGTATTGAAATCATACAGACTGTTCTCTTGTCAATGTGGATTTAGGTTAGAAATCAATATCAAAAGATATTTAAAAACAACCCACATGTTTTCAAGTGCAATATATTGTCACTTATCTTAATGACACGTCTCAACAGCAGGAGAGAAGACTGGGTTTGGGATCACTCACCCTGAGCACAAAGTGCTTTAGTCAACATGTAACTGGTTTAAGGTTTTCTTTCTCCCATGGAATGTCTAAAAAAATATAAGTGGCTTCAATTCTCTCTGGTTTTCAGGGATGTCATTACACCCTGAACCATTTCCACTTTACTGTTCTTAGCAGAGCAGAGAAAACCCAGAGGCAGAGCCACCAAGCCCTCAAAAATCACCGACTAAGAAATAATTAACTTCTGTGGAAATCCACACTTCTAAAATGATGGTCAACTTTATCTTGAAAAAACCACCAGATTATGAAATAATTGTATGCAATATATTTTTGTCTAGAGGCTCCTCTACCATGCAATAAAAAGTGATCACTATTCTGCACAAAGCTCTTTTTTAGTAGCTGATCTGCCCGTTTTAAATCAAAAGTCAGAATTTTCTTGTGACCACTGCTACTGCTAAGTCACTTCAGTCGTGTCCGACTCTGTGCGACCCCATCGATGGCAGCCCACCAGGCTCCCCCATCCCTGGGATTCTCCAGGCAAGAACACTGGAGTGAGTTGCCATTTCCTTCTCCAATGCATGAAAGTGAAAAGTGAAAGGGAAGTCGCTCAGTCGTGTCCAACCCCCAGCGACCCCATGGACTGCAGCCTTCCAGGCTCCTCTGTCCATGGGATTTTCCAGGCAAGAGTACTGGAGTGGGGTGCCATTGCCTTCTCCATGTGACCACTAGCTGTTGTATAATTTTATTTGAATAAAAGGCCCTGTAGGACACGGATTTCAAAAGTACTAACATGCTGTCAAAGGTAATTTCTAGTATAATTTAACTATATACAAAACAAAGGACTTATATGAGTACAGTCCCAGTTCCTAGGATACAGTAGATACTTAATATTTATAGGACACTGATAAAAAAAAAAATCGATCAATCATGTTGATCTTTTTTTCATGTTGACTGTCTACTTAATATATTCTATTTTACTATTATGATATCCCTCTTGGAAAAGAAATATATTTGGATGTAGTTGCATTAAATCACTATACACACACACACACACACACACACACACCACCTAATATGTAAAAGGCAACTAGACAACTATAAGCAAAAATTTAAATTAGTAGAGGTTGTATCTACAGTAACATGATATTAAACACTATTAGATATTCAAAAGAAATGTCAAAAGTGTAACAAATTGATCACTTTGTAGCTGTATTCTTACCTGTACTGTAAATCTTTAAGTTTTTCATAGAGATGCAGCTCACACGTTGCCTCTAAAACATTTTTTATTTTAGCTGTTCTGAACATTAATTCCTGTGTGAAAGTACAACATGCAACCATTGATATTAGAAATTACTTTTCTAGGTTTTTCATCCCTTTGGGGAATTAAAAAGTGAAGAACAAAGTATAAGAAAGCAATGTTAATGAGACAAACACCATGTCTGTTCTGCTATTAACCTTTTAGATGAACATCAAAAACAAAGTGTAATCACAGTTTTTATCAATATAAATTTGATAAGCATTACCACCACTCTGGGTCCATGAAGAATTTCTATCTTCTAAACCAAACAGACAAAAACATTAAGAGAGAGAGAACCAGAATCTTAAAGAATATATTCATATTTAAGAGAGATGAATACTAAACAATTTATCTATTCTTTCCCACTTAAAAGTTAAACAAAATAGAATCCCTCGGATATTCTGCTTTAGCTAGCAAGGAGAAAATAATTCATCCCCATTTCTATATAAAAAGGTAAAGCCACTATTCTCTGCTTAAAGTCTCTCAAATCATTTATTATTATATTACCTCACCATCTGTTCTCTGGGGCTTCCCTGGTGGCTCAGACAGTAAAGAAGCTGCCTGCAATGAAGGAGACCCGGGTTTGATCCCTGGATCAGGAAGATCCCCTGGAGAAGGAAACGGCAACCCACTCTAGTACTCTTGCCTGGAGAATCCCATGGACAGTGGAGCCTGGCGGGCTACAGTCCACGGGGTCACAAAGAGTCAGACACGACTGAGTGACTAATACTTTCAAGTATTCTCTGTGGCTCTTATGAAACAAACCAATAACTGATAGTGTAACTTTGCTACTGGCTTCCCCTCCCTAGTCTCTTACTTCGTGAAGACGAACCTGTCTCCTAGGCCTACTTCAGGGCAGCCAGTTCATGGTCTGTGGGAAGTATCAGGTCTGCTGCCTGGGTTTGTACAGCACAAAGTTAAGACAACATCCATTCATGCTTACATCCTTAACTAGTGCAAAAAAATCAAAGGAATCTAATACTTTGTAACATACAAAAATAATATGGAATTCAATTTTTGGCGTCTATAAATTTTTACTGGTGCCAGCCACACCCATCTATTGATGCTGTGTCTGTGTTTCCTTTCGCATGGCAAAGGCGGCCCTGAGTAGTTGTGACTGAGATCATATACGACCACAGAGCCTGAAACATTGATCTGACCCATCACGCAGAGAAGTTTCCTAACTTCCGTCTCCTGAAATGCAAATACTGATTACATACATAGACTTCATAAATTCAACAACCCAAATTATGTTTCTTTATATAAGGCTTTTACATTATTCAGAAAAAGATGTTTCTTTACAAGTCTTTTATATTATTTGGAAAAAGTTGTTAGGATAGAAAATAGCCTGTCTTCCACAAACCTTCAATTCAGCATCTACTCTGTCAAATCTCTGAGCATCTTTCACAAGTTGGATTCGAATATCTTCTGAACAAGCAAAGATGCTTTCTAGGTGAGACCAAGTGCACTGGACTTCGATCCAAGTAAAGATGACGGAGTCTGCTGTGTTTAATTTGTTTTGCCAGCTTATGACTTGCTCAATGAAATATTCTACATACTTGCTTTGAAGCAGAGTCTGTAACTGAACCTAAATGAAGGCAAAGAATGTGAAATAGCATCTAAATTAGTAATCTATGAGCACCATGAGGGAGGGACTATATTGCTTCTTTTTTCTGCTGGATCCCTAAGACCTAGCAAGCAAAATGCGGAATAAGCATTCAGGCAGCATTTGCTAAATTAGTGAAGTAATGGCATATTCACACCAACATGGTTTTGTTTCTTTAAAAGGAAAAAGATAAACGTAAGCAACTACATGTAGTATGTCTTCTACAAGACTAACATGTATCTCTTTGCAGGCAGGAAAATATATTGGGCTCCACAGTGCAGTTTCAGGAATTAAACTTCATTCTTTCATCCTCCTTCACTCTCCCCATGGTCTCTGCCTACTAATCATTTCAAAGTTATGGTTTTTTCCTTCAATATGAAAAATATAAAACAAATTTCCCTCTAGCTTGCTAAGCCTTCACACACAGTTTTCCTCCCCTTTGAATTTACTACCAAACTTTGCAGCTGTCCTAACACTGCTGCTGCTGCTAAGTCGCTTCAGTCGCGTCCAACTCTGTGCAACCCCATAGACCGCAGCCCACCAGGCTCCCCTGTCCCTGGGATTCTCCAGGCAAGAACACTGGAGTGGGTTGCCATTTCCTTCTGCAATGCATGAAAGTGAAAAGTGAAAGTGAAGTCGCTCAGTCGTGTCCGACTCTTCGCGACCCCTTGGACTGCAACCTACCAGGCTCCTCCGCCCATGGGATTTTCCAGGCAAGAGTACTACTAAGCTTTAACACCATGCAGATCCTCGAGCACTTCCCCTATTCTTTGACACTGAAATCTCAGGAAGTCACTGAGTCCGAACAACCTCTTCTCATTCTCCTTCACCTCTGTAAGTATTTAATACAGTTGATTCTTTCTATACCCCCCACCCCCAGCTTTGTTGAGATATTACTCAGATGCTCTGTAAGTTTAAAGCATACAATGTGATGATTTGGTACATGTGTGTATATATTATGAAATGGTTACCACAATAATGTTAACACCTCTATCCATGGCTCAGTAGTAAAAGAATCCACCTGCCAAGGCAGGAGTTGGAGAAGACCCTAGTTTGAGCCCTAGGTCAGGAAGATCCCCTGGAGAAGGGAATGGCAACCCACTCCAGTATTCTTGCCTGAGAAATCCCATGGACAGAGGAGCCTGGCAGGCTACAGTCATGGGGTCACAGAGTCGGACATGACTAAGCACGCTCGCATCCCCCCATATAATGACCTTTTGTGCGTGAGCATGCATGTGTGTTAACAGTAACACATTAATGTTAAGATCTACTCTCAATAACTTTCAATATAATATAGTCAACCATAGTGTATAAAAGATGTCCCGAACTTACTAGGGGTCTGTACCCTTCAACCAACATCTCCCTCTTCCCCAAAGCCCTGGCACCTGGTAATCACCATTCTACTCTTTGCTTTTTTAGATTCCACATATAAGACAGAACATACAGTATTTGTTGTTTCTGAGTTATCTCACTTCACATAATGCCCTCAACATTCAGTCATGTGGTCACAAACAGCAGGATTTCTCCTTTTTTAACAGCTGAACAGTCCATTTTATATACACACACACACACACACACTTTTTTATCCATTCATCCTTCAATTGACATTTAGGTTGTTTCCATAATATTGACTTTCTTTGGTGGAAAAGTTATCCCATGATTGTCCTCTTCCACTATGCCTCCGATCATTCTCACTCTGCCTCCTTTACACCTCCTCTCACTCACCAAATGCAGCCCTTCCCTACTGTTCTTGGTGAGTGTACCCTCTTTTCCTCTCATTATCTAGCTCATCAGTCCTCAAGATGCCAACAACGACCTCCCAACCTTCAGTTCTAGACTAAACCTCTGCACTGGGCTCTGGGTCTGACTTTCCACCTTTACATCAATGTCCCTCACTTTAACTACATCAGAAATAACAGAGCATCATCTCTTAGACCAGGTTCTTTCCTAAGTGCCTTTTGTCCAATAATAGTAACACCACTGTTTTTATTTCACCTTTCTTACCTCTCATGTCCAAAAAGACACCAACTCATACTCTTATCACTCAAGACCACATAGGCTGCATTCTGGTCTGTCTCTCCAACCTTATTTTTCATTACTCCTATCAAGAAAATCTTTATTCTAAGGGAACCAAATCCTTTAAATTACCTCTGAATGTCAGGTACTTTTTGGCATTCCAAGATGCCATTAAAAGGGGACACTATCCTCTTTACATATATTACTCTTCTCTGATCATCATTCTTGAATACCAGCCCATCTTTCAAGGTTTAGCAGAAGTACCACCACCTTGCAAGACTTTTTGGAACCCTTACCTGTCTCCTGTCTCAAGGGCAACTTCCTTGAGAACAAGTGTTCCTACCTTTTGAACCCAAATGGTACTATGCCTAGAGTCTGGTACAAGCAGATGTCTAATGAATGAAGAAGGAGTATTGGAACTTTGGAAAAGCCTAAAATCATAATTTAAAAGAAAGGTCTATAAGAAAAACATCCATCTTACTTGGTTGTGCTCTAGAGTTTCAAACAATAGTTCATCAAACTTCAGTAATGGAATGCCTGTTCGATAGTGAACTTCGTAAGAGAACTCCATGGTTGCCCAGGTCTGGCTGATTTCAGTAATAACCTAGACATCAACAGCATTTAGTTATATGCACGAAAGTTTGATTTAGAACCAATAACTAGACTATCATATGAAATTTTTAAAACTGTTTTTACAATTTTTAAAAAACCAACAGAGGGATATCATTGGCCTCAATTTTCTTTCCTTCAAATAATTCATGGTGTTGAGGTTTCAAGAATGAATTTCATCACACAAAAGAACAAGCATCACACCAATATCACATTTTTATTGGATCTGAATTTTATATCCTTTACTGAAGTGGAATGCCAGAGCAGGAAGGGGCTTAAAACGTTATCTTCAAGCTCTGATAGGTATTATGTACAAATTAGCCAGCATAGGATAGGCAGTGCTCTAAGCGCCAGAATGTGAATCCCAGTTCCCTTGTTGAAACTGGGTAAGCTAATCACTTCTCGATATCTCAGTTTCCACACCTGTAGAATAGGCATAATCCTCAGAGAATTAAACGAATTAGTACAAAGCATGGAGAGCTTTGCTTGCTACCAAGTAAATGACACATAAGCGATTTCCGCTATAATTGTCACCATCAACTGGGTCAACTCTTGTTTTACACGTTTACTGTGGCTGAGAAGGAATCTTTTTCCTGCTGGGAGACATGTCCCCACACAGGGCCTAAGGCCTCCTCCCCAGTCTGCTCACGTGCCAATCACAGAATTAGCCCAGGGTAGAAAGAAACAGCCCGAGGACACAACCTTCTCAGTCCCCAGCTCTCTCACTGCCTTGTCCACGATGCTTCGGACAGCCTCTTCCACTTGGTGTAACCGCAAGGCTAACAGATCTGCCAAAGTTGTGGCTTCGTTTATGGAAAATCTGACCTGATTAGGAAGAAAAAAAAAAGTAGGACTGATTCCATATATATTAATGGTTTCTTTTACCTAATGGCCAGAGGACTGAATCAGAGCTAAATATACTCAAGTCAGCAGCTGAGTACATGTCAAGTTCTGAAATGTGTGAACAACCAAAGACACTGCCTTTTGGCTCACAGTTACGGAGGCATCACCCACCGGAAGCGAGGGCTGAGGTTTAGGCCAAGTTCACACTATACTACTTCCTTTTGTTTCATAACCTTCCCTTGTCAGCTCATTTCTTATCTCCTTTGCCCGCAAAACCCAAATTTAAAGAGAATCACATTATTCATTTATTATAATTTAGTTGAAACCCCAGGAATCTGGTAGTAGCTCATTTGTCTTCTCTTAAGTATTCGATTCACTGAACATAATTCCCGGTTGCTTTCGTGATTTAACCTAGTTTTATCATTGATTTAATCTTAGTTCCTTGGCAAAAAATAAGTATTCTTACTCATACTGTCATTATTCATATTTACCATGTGAAAAAAGTCATTCCCGTTTCCTCATCATCTCGTGAGTTCCCCACCCCAGTATTTGCTAAGAAGCTCTCAGCTCTTCCTAAGTGCGCAAAGTCACCCATGTCCTTCACAAATGAAGAGCTGACCCCACTACATGGTTTCCATCCCAGCTCCTCCTCTGAACATCCAGTCCCTCCCTCCTGGAAGCTGGTGTCTTCTCTGGCTCTCCCCAGCCTGTAACACTGCTGATCACCTCTGCCTCTGCACAAGATGACTAAATAGCCCTGTGTGTCCAGGACCAGGTGCTTCTTGGCTAAAACCTAAAGAGTCCTGAGCAAACCAGATGAGTTAGTTACTTCTGCATCACGTTTGACCTCACGCCAGAGCTGATGGGAGTCAGGTCTGTCTTACAGAAGGAACGAGCAGGGTGTGTTACGAGGTCCCCTGATGAGCTGCATGGTTTGTACAGGGAATATGGACAACTGGAAGTGAAGAGGTGACAACTGGAAGTTGGATCTAGTTGCTGCTCTGATGCCCCAGAGCAGCCTGGAGGAAGATGCCTTTTTCTAAATTGTCTGCCAAGAAGACATCTTTTTCTAGCTTGCAGAGAGGCATAGTACAGGTAAGAGCCTGTGGTGAGGAGAAAGTTCACTAGAGGAAATGTTTGGAGGGGGTGGGGAGTAGGGACATACAGTCTACATACCATGTTGGGAGACTCAATAAAGATTTTCTGAAAGAACACAGTAATCAACTATGAAGTCTACATATGCAATATCTGAAAGACTCTCTGGAAAGTACTATAGTAACAGCTTCAGGGACCATTTACTGAGGATTTGCTACGTGCTAGGTCTGTATGTAATCTCATCTCCTGTGTGTTCACCAAGTCTGCACAGGAGCGCCATAGCATTGCTTGTATTTCATGGAAGGGGCAACTGAGGTAGAGAGAGCAAGAAACTCGCTCAGGATCCCAGAGAGGTGTTAGGGTTGGACCAGTAAAGCCTGGGCCGTCCCCACTTCACCAGGCTGAGCCTCTCCTCAATTTCCCCACTCTGCAAACTCTGTCTTCAAATCATGAGAGCCTTTTTTCACAACGTGTGCCTAACAGAAAACAAGCACATCAGGCTGCCTGTAATATATTTTAAATTCATGAAGGTCACCTTCCCCAGAAAATAAAATGTAAGCTTGGTATATTTGCTCTTAAAAAGATTTAGAAGGGAAAGAAAACATAATCTCAAGTGGCATGGACACATGAGAAATAATTCTATATTTCGCAATAAAATCAAGACCATCAAAAGACCATCAAAACAAAACATGACACTATTACTAAATGAATTGTGGGAGGGAATCACTATTTCCAAATTCTCCCTCCTCCTAAATTCACTTCTGTGCTTTCATCCTCTCCACTAAATATAAGATTTTTTGCAGCCATGTCATGCTCTATAAAATGCTTTCACATTATCTTACTTGATTCTAACAAGATATACATGATGTATAAGAGTAGATAGCATCCGTCTCATTTTATTAATAAAAAGTTAACAAAAAGGTTAAGTGTATTATGTGAGGTCATATAGCCAGTAAGAGACAAAAGTGGTAGTGGGGGGAAGGGAGTGTCTTAGTTACTTCTTTCTGCTTTTAACGAAACACCATAGACTATTAAACCATAGTTTAATCAGGGGGATTAAACAACAAACATTTATTTCTCACAGTTCTAGAGGCTACAGGTCCAAGATCAGGGTGCCAGCTTCATTGGGTTCTTGGTGAAGGCCTCCCTCTTAGTTAACAGACATCTGTCTTATTTTCACATGGTAGAGAAAAGAAAGTTCTGGGGCCTTTGTCCTCTTACAAAAGTACTGACCTCATTCACTAGAGTTCTACCCTCATGACCTAATCATCTCCCAAGTATTCCATCTCCAAATACTGTCACCCTGGGGATTCAGGCTTCAACACATGAGAAGGGCAGGTGCAGGGGAATGACACATTTCGTCTATGGCAGCAGAGGCTGAAACCAGGAACTCTGCATGTCCAGTCCTTTGTCACGTCTCAAGGAGACTGACCTCTTGCATCTGATCAGATGCAAATCCCACTTCATCCCAGAGGAATGATATGAACCAAGGAATAACATGTCACAAAAATATTCAGTTAATGAGACCCAGGACACTGACCCCAGTGGCCATCATCAGCTGGTGCCAATGCCTGTCCCTGAGGGCAGGGCTCTGCAACTCAGCAACGGCTCTGAGAGAGGTCATCGTGTCCTTCACTGTGCTTTCCAGGCCTGAGTAGGCATCCCACACGCGAACCTCCTTATCCAGAGACCAGATTTCCTAAAGGAAAGTGAAAAAAACAAACCAGGTCTTGCATATAGTAATATACCTTATAATCTGCCTTCTATAAAAAATTATGTGTGCTTTTTCCTGGATTAGGAAGAGAGTAAACATGTTTAAGCTCATAGATTAAAGACTAAAACCAGAGAAAAAAGAAAAATATCCACTCACTCATGTACTAGTCTACTATGTACAAGACACCTAGATACACTGGCTTCTTATTCAGTGAAATAATAGAGTCTACAGGGCATGTGAACGAATAGAGATTCCTCTAGAAACATAAACACACAAGAAACTGAGATTGTTACTGGATTGCTAAGACCTTCCTCCAAAGACCTGACTTGTTTAAACAACTTTAAGACATTCAAATAGGGCCCTTGACTTGATTGTCCTCTTGGCTCATGGGACAATATCAACAATTTTGAATGAGAAAACCCAAAATAAAGTAACAATTTCAGTACAAAAGGATAGTGCTACTTAGAGGGGAAAAAAAGCAAGAGTTTCAGCTGAGATGGGGTTTAAACTGTAACTCTGCAGTGAGGCCATGCAATGGTCAAGGACACAGGCAGGAAGTGAGCAACGAGGGGCACAGTGACCCCATGCAATCCGAAAGAATGACGGGGCATTTCAGTTAGGGTTCTTGGACCAGGAGAAAATGGGAGAAAAAGATGGGAAGAGCTGGTTGGAGTGCAACACAGGACGAGGTTTGGGCAAGGACATTCTGGGGCAAGAAGAGAGCAAAAGGCCCAGCCTCTCACTGCTACGCATTTGGCTTTATTCAAAGAGGCTTTACTTTCTTTTAGAGGGCATAGGACAGTGGCGATTAGATACCAAAACACAATATTCAAAGAAGCTGAGTTCTGTTGTATCGAGCCCCGCTGTGATATCAGAGTAGCCAGTTAAAAGTAAAGATCATAATATTTCATATATTTCCACAGGTTACCCCAGTGAGCTGCCCCAAAGCCCACAATCAAAAGGTACCTTTGAAGATACAATACACTTATGGTTGCTAAGGAAAGAATTCAACAGTTTAATACGCCTAACCCTTCAGCCCTTCTCTTCACCTCTTTTTAATTCTAGACAGCCACAGAGAGTGCCTGAGTATAGCCGCTGCTCATCAGTTCATTAGTCCTAATATGCTTTTATACACTCATTCACAGAAAGGCAGGCTTGATTACAAGTGCAACTGGCTAGAGTGGGAAAAAAAATTCCTGTCTCAAATCATCCTGTTTGAAGTAAATAAGGACATGCGGCCCAACACAGCAGATTCTAGGTTAGGGAAGATGGAAGGAGGTGGTGCAGAGGAAGATAAATCGTCATCACAGACAGTTATGGAACTTGCCTTGGCAAACCTTCTGAGTTCCACTTCCATCTGCTCCACATTAATCTGTCTCCACTGGGTTTTAGTCCAATTATCAATGCTTCTCTGAAAACGCACAAGCAGATAAAAGTGTCAACAACATTTGGTGAAAGCAAGTCTCCACAGCAAAATATATAAACTGATGATACATAGCAACTCCATCATCCAGGGGAAAATCAATTACTTAAGTATTAACTGCACCTGTCAAAGCTTCCCTAACACCAAAGCAAAAAAAGTTATCAGAACATGTCAAACTTAAGGCTAAAACATTGTGATACATTAATTTCTAGAAGCAATGGCAAATTCCATACACATACCATCATTATCACTTAATCCTGAATAGTTTGAATGAATTGATAAATAATGTTACCATTAAATATCATATTTTTATAATTCTACATATAAGATAAGCTTTTAGAAAAAAAACCTTCATCCATTATAGCCAAAACTCTCGTGAGTTTCTTGTAAATGTATTTCTATATGGCTTTCACCTAACTTCAAAGAAAATCTTGTATAACACATATTGCAATATGCCTAGTTCCTTAGAACTTATTTTTATACTTAAGTTTGTAACTTAACTAGCAATATACAAATTATTTTTAGGCCTGTTTATATAAGCACACATATATAAGTACAAGCATGGGTGTATATGTGAGTTTGTATGCAGAGAGGACCATATGTGTGCAATATATATCAATATTTATTTATATTCTATAGAACTCTCTAGAAGGACTTGAGACTCATACCAAGTTACACTGAGAACTGAAAACAAAAACCACTAATAATTCAGAGAAGAATCTTCAACTAACAAGTTATAGGAACTCTAATTCTGGGGCAAAAGTTTAACAATCACATATTTTAAGATATTATAAAATTATGCAGGCACTAAAAATTGCATATTTATACAAAAGAAATACTAAAAGAAAAAAAAACATGCATGCTTTCAACAAGCAGTGTCTTACTCTAACATAAATAATGACATCCCAGAGCCCCTTGAGCAACTTTATCTCTTTGCGACACTGCTTCATTTGTTTGTACTCTGGAAGAGCCACTTCAAAAAGATGAGTGGATTCCTGCATTTGCAGCATCTCTTCTTCCAATGCCTCAAGCTCTTGATTTGCCTGAGGAGAAAGCAGAAACACAAACACACCTAATATCCAACAAGCTGCCAGAGAAGAGAAGCCAGAGTGTTCTGGTTCCATTAACATTTACAACTTTGATTTTTAAAAGAAAGAGAAATCTGACATATAATTATTGGTAAAATGCAGAAGGCTTTAGATGAGCAAACTCACAGCTACTCAAAAAGCTAGAGTAGACTATCAGTGAATACAATAATGATCTCAATACCTTCCCCAATACACTGTTTCAGCAAAATCTGCTCTGGTATCAAATTGCTATGAAGACAAATTGTCTTCTTGATTTTCCTCATATAGCTAGGGACTTTTCTGGGGAGCAAAAGAGGAGGTGCGAGAAGCTTCCACTGAAGAATAAGTCACTTAAAAATAAAAAACAACCTTCAAATTTAAAAAATGTCCCAGAAATTATCAATACACAAAATATTCCCAGGTGGCGTTAGTGGTAAGGAACCTGCCTGCCAGTGCAGGAGATATAAGAGACACAGGTTCCATCCTTGGCCTGGGAAGATCCCCTGGAGGAGGGCATGGCAACCTACTCCAGTATTCTTGCCTGGAGAATCCCATGGACAGAGGAGCCTGGCGGGCTGCATTCCATTGGGTCACAAAGAGTTGGACACGACTGATGAGACAGAGCACACACAGGAAAAATTTCACCATATGATTATATTTGGCTCCCCTACCATCTCATCAGTGTACAACAGTTTACGTTTTACACCAAATATCAGCTGACTCTTTTCTTTCTTAATAAGCCAGTTTTTTTTTTGATAAGCCAATTCTTAATTTTAGTTTTTATTAACATACCAGTGTTTTAATATGGTCAAGTGCAAAGAGTACACAAGAGCGTGCATGCAGGAAAAGCTGGGAACCCAAGGCCCTCTCTCCCATTCTTCTGGAGGCTGTTTCTCTAGCTCTCAGTTCTCTGCACAAGTTGTGCTTATTGATTTATCAAGTTTGGACATGACAGATTTACTGGGTTTGCAAACAAAGGATTTAACATTGCTTTTCTACTTTATATTTTCTCTCAACCTTCTCTCAGTATCCAACAATTCTATCTATTACTTTAGGTCTTTTGAGTTTCTTAACTTTAAATACCCACAGTTAATCATTTATCAACTTTCAACTCTCTTAATTTCTTGCAATGCAAATTAGAATACTAGCACTCTAACATTCTTTCATGATGTAAGTTGTTTTATTTTTACATGTTATACCTTTATAAACATTAACTGCAATTCTCTTAGTATTACAAATGTTAGAAAAATTCCATACATATAAAAAGGGGTCTGGCTATGAGCATACACACCATCCAGCTTAGGAAATACTTATTACTAATAACTTTAAATGACCTTAATTTTATCCTTCTCTTTCCCACTATAAACAAAATCACTAAATTTTTATTTAACATCACTGATTTTATAATATTTTCACTACATGTGTTTTTACTGCAAATGCTAAACTCTTAGAATTTATGGCTTGAAATTTATATGAACACTATACATTAAGAATTTTGATATATTTTATTTCTGAGGTACTTCGATATATTCATGAAAAGTACGTATTAAGTTCATTTCTACCACTTTATAGCACTACCCAGTGTGAATACGCTACAATTAATTTATTCTACTGCTGATAGTGATTTCTGTATCTCACCATTAACCCTGATGCTACTAGGATTTTTAAGTGCTCTGGTAAAAATGTCTTAGAGTTTTGCTATCCTTTAATGGGTTAAAAGGATAGAGTTTCTATCAGAAGTGAATGGTGAATGGTACCTAAAGATCTTTTGGCATTTCTTGAGATAGTTATGACTTTTCTCTTAATCTATTAACATGATGAATTATATTAATTTTCTAATGTTAAATTAAACATTTTCCTGGAATGAACCCTACCAATTTATATGGATTATTTGGTTTAGTTTGTTTGTATCTACGTGTACAGAAAAAAGAATGGCTTATAATTTTTCCTTTTTCATACTGCCCTTTCACAAAAATAAGACATACTTCATACAGCAGTTTTTGAGTGTTCATTCTTCTTCTGGGCTCTGGAAGCATATGAATGAGGTTTATTTCCAGAAAGCTCCTTGAATTAACCTATAATCCCATCAGAGCCTGTTATTCTATTTTAAACTAATGGTTTATATTTTTATTTTCCCATTGGTTAATTTTTCATAGTTATAGGACTATTCAGGTATGTTATTTCTTGAGATAGTTTTAGTAAGTTATGTTCCCAAAAATGTATCCACTTTGCTTAAATTTCATTGATTATATTTGATGATGTTTTGAATTTCTGCTCTTTCTGTAGTGCCATTTCCTATTTATTCCTAGGATTGTGGATTTTTCTGTTTTCCCTTTGTTAATTCTGCCTGGGATTTGTCAATATAATTAGTCTTTTCTGAGAATCAATTTTGGCTTTGTCCTCTCTTTTCTTGAAATACACATATTGGAAGTCATTTCAGCGATGATTTGTTAATGGTTGATGCATTCTGCTTTTGTTTACCTTAAATACTCTTGTTACTGAAATATAATTTTACACTGGAGAATTGGGAGAAAATCATCTATCTCCCAGCTTCCATTGTTGCTGGTGACAAATATGCTCTTACCTCAGGTATCACTTCTAACAGATAATCTGTCGTTCCTATCTGGATGCTTTAAAGGTTTTCTCTTTGCCATGGGTATTCTGTAGTTCACTGTGATGTGTGCAGATGTTGACTTCGTATTTAACCTTTATCAGTGAATATCGTCAATCAGTTGATTCATGCTTTGACCAGTTCTAAAAAAAAAAATCCCAGCTACTCTATCTCCACTGCTTGTCGAATAGTCTGCTTATTCTCTCTTCCAGGAAGTCTGAGGAGAAGAGTTAGACATCATTCTAACTTCTTACTCTGTATCTCTTCATCTCTCCTGTATTTTTTATCTCCTTTCACCTATGTGCTGTCTTCTAAGTGGTTCCTTCCAAAGTCATTTCCATTTCACTAATCCTCTTTTCAATTTAACTAGTTCTTTAACCACTACTGAGTTGTGTCTTTTAAAATAATTTTATTTTTCATTTCCATAAGTCCCTGGTCTGTTTTCAAACTCAGCTGATCATTTCTGATAGTCTCAAAACTGAGAACTTACTTATTTTTTTCAATATTACCTTTTATTTCCATAATAAATGTTGGGTTGTTTTTTTGTGTGTATGTGGCTGCACCACATGTGGGACCTTCGCTCCCTGACAGGGATCAAAGCCAGGCCTCCTGCAGCGGAAGCACAGTCTTAACCACTGCGCCACCAGAGTCGTCCCAACAAACGTTTTCTAATATCTGACACTTTATGTGTGTCTGTATCTGTCATCTGCTCTTTCTGTTGGCCCTTATGCACGACGGTGTGTTTATTTTACTGGCAACTCAAATTTCACTAAATTTAAGCTGTTGGGCCCCTGAAGAGATTAGAATAAGATCACTTTATTCTTTTCTATCCAGAGGACATCTGGATTTGTTTCTATTGTGTGCTAGGAACTCTTTGTAACCATTTCAGTTTCCTGACCTGGAAATTCCTTAGCTATAAGAGTAGTACAAAATTGAACCACAACTCTTGGGGGAACAGGCCCATGTTTACCAATTCCCAGAGGATCCTTTTCTCTGTTTTTTCACCCTATTCTGAGCAAAGACTGTCATCTCAAAGGCTCCCTGCAGGCTACAGATTTTCCCAGCCCACCCTCTCATTAAGGGTGAAAGTGAAAATCGTTCAGTTGTGTCCGACTCTTTGCAACCCCATGGACTAGTCCATGGGGTGAGTTCTTCAGGCCAGAATATACTGGAGTGAGTAGCCTTTCCCTTCTTCTCAGGGATTTTCCCAACCCAGCAATCAAACCGAGGTCTCCCACATTGCAGGTGGATTCTTTACCAGCTGAGGCATCAGGGAAGCCCTCTTAAAAGGATTTCCTCCTTTGCCTTGAAAGGGCTAATTACTAAGTTCTAGACTTCTGGTACTTTGATTTGCCCCTATAGCAGCACAGAGTTTTATGTTTCCCTCTGCTTTCCATCCTGGTTTCAGCTACTCTATTTTCCTGCCCTTTAAAGACTTCTCTTGTTTTCTTGGGAACTCAGCAATAGATTTAGAATTATGTATTTGTGGACATGTTTCAGCATCTGTTTTACAAAAGAGGGATTTTCGAAATGGCTAGTCAACCACACTCCCCAGAGTCAACAGCCCTTTTATTTATTTTTAATTATTTCCCTATTAGTTATACTAATTATTCCTACAAATGCAAATCTAATTATTTTAATTCAATTGTTCATTGTATCTTTGTCTATGAAGAGAGAATACCACATAATATAAATTTCCCAGTAATTGGTTATAAAAGGAGAGATGTACCACACCACTTCCCTTGTTCCTGGTGGGTCAATGGTTTCCATCTTTTGGAGTGAAGTGCCTTGAGTACTGGAACCTACCATGTCAGTCCAGAACAAGCATATACCTGACTTGGGTTGAAGCTAGTTACATAAACATTAGACACGCTTGCTGAACAAACACATAAGAAAATGACTTCAAGATAAAAGTAACCGAGTCCTACTATATTCAAAACTTTGTATAAATCTTCAACATATTCTGTAGGTGCAGAGTTAAATATCTGACTTTTAAATATGTAACTTTATGGTGTTACAGTATAGCATGAAAATGGTAAGACTCAATAAATGGTAACTGCAGGAAATGTTTACACACAGCGCATTAGTTAGTCAAGGAAAAACGTCTCCCCATCCAATCTGTTGAGACCACCTGCAATGTAGATATAATCTTACAGAAAACACAACAGTATTAGAATATTCTAACCTACTCCCTTTTCAGTGAATAAATTAACCACTTTCCCTCAGCCAAGTGAAAGAAAAGACCTCATGCTATAGAATGATGTTTAATGAATGGTTGAAAGCAGTTAAAACTAAATTCAAACCAAAATTTGGAAAGATAAGTAAAAAACCATGTCAGCTTCAAGCTTTACAAGAGTCTAAGGAGTATTTTTTGGCCATCTGATGCAAAGAACTGGCTCACTGGAAAAGACCCTGATGCTGGGAAATACAGAAGGCAGGACGGAAAAAAAAAAAAAAAAAGGCAGGAGGAGAAGGGGGCAACAGGGGACTAAATGGATGGCATCACTGACTCCATGGACATAAGTCTAGGCAAACTCCAGGAGACAGTGAAGGACAGGGAAGCCTGGCGTGCTGCAGCCCATGGGGTCACAGAAAATCAGGCATGACTGAGCGAACGAACAACAAAAGCAGTGAAGACTATCTCCAGCATGAAGTCAAGTCAGGACGGCAGCCCACACGAGCCCAGGAAAACTTCCAGTCCTGCATCTAAGCTTCAAAGTCATCAGTTAGGCTGCTAGGTTAAGAATTCTTAGAGAAACAAAGATACAATTTTTCTAATAAAATTTTAAAATGTTTTTTTCAAGCCTCATGAATTATGCACCATTTTGGATTATCTGCCTGTTACATACATTCTTATAGTCAACTATGATAAAGTAGCTCATTATGAACTAGGATTGAATGACTCAATAATATTTGTACCCAGAATTAAGAATAAGTTACAGGCATTCACTTGAAAGGCCCTAAAACACTAGCCACCTCCAGAAAACCACATAACATGTATTTGGGGAGTGAGCATGGAGACATATATAGTGTGCAGTTGGGAGTGAGACTGAGGACATGTAATCAAGCCTAAAGAAGAAAGTACAGAATGAGGCAATAGACATAGAGGCGGGGGGAAGAGTAAGTTATGGATTTTCCTTACTATGATTAAGAATTATGAACCAAGTATCACATAGGAAATAGCACAATGGTCAATATTTCTCATCTTTTAAAAAAATAAACAGCTAAAATTTTAATTTTATTTTAAATTTTAAAATTCTGTCATTAACTGTGTTATCTCCAACAAGTTACTCAGTTATACATGATTACATCTTTATTTGAAAAAAAAAGAATAGAAGCTGTATCATAGGGATATTGTAAGAACTGAAATAAATAACATGTAACATGTTTAACAAAGTTCTTGACATATAAAGTGTTTAAAAAATAATAGTAGTTGTTAGTTTCATTAGTATGAGTACTTTGATGATAACAGCATTCTGGGGAGACATGATTTAAATCACAATATAATTTACTTGGGGAAAATGGTTTATAACTGGGTTTTATACAGCTAATTCTCAACCCATAACTAATTGCCAAACTAAGGTAAAATATAGCAGTATCTCAATGTCCAATTTATTTTTTTAAATAGCTATTATAACACACAAGATCACTGTAATCACATTACCTTATCAAGTACTGTATATGGATTTTCCGCATTAAAATGAAGGGGCGCATAGAATCTGAATCTCTCTCTGAACTCTGCCTGCTTCTCCTGATGAAGGCAGAAAAAGACAAAGTGAATCTCAAACAAACAGCTTCAACCAGTCTCATAAAACCTTTCTTAAACAAACGACGACAACAAAACAACTTTGTTAGATAGCTTACATCAAACAAAACGCATGCTTTCCTTATAAGAGAGACTTCTGCATTTTGGAGCGGTGAGACTTCATGTCTGACAGTTGCTGCAATCTTTTTGGTAGTTTCCCATCTTTCAGGTAATTCCTGCAAAAACAAAGGTGCAAATGGGAAATCACTGCAGCACCTAAAACAAACCAGCTCCACAGGACTGAATTATCCTAATCTTTCTCCGCTAACCCATGGCATCCTTTCATTCTTGTATAAGAGATGGAGTTTATACCCCAAAGATTAAAGTGACTAAAAGGCTCAGAACCAGGCTGAATCCCAGGCTGACACACTGGCACCTCTGGAGTCACGTCTTCCAAGCAAAAACCAGGCTGTCCTCTGAAACTGACCTCAGCATAAATCAAAATGTTTTCGAAATAAAACACAAATTACCAAATTATTTTGCTACTGAGGTAACAAAATTAAGTGCTCTGGAAATGACTGGTTGATCTAACACCTAGAAATGGAGCCATGTTTAGCCAGTGAAAAAAAGATGTTTTGGATCTGGTGGGGCAGAGATGAAAATATGAATCAGTCTTGTCCTTCATTTTCCTCTGACTCCCAAAGCTGTGTTTGTACTCGCTCTGGATGGAGAGTTTGAACGTTTGGGTTAATTGTAAATGAAAGGATTTTCAAAGTAAGATGAGGCAAAGGGAAGGGAAGATTTAATTCCTACTTGATGGAGGACAAAGCAGTCATAAATTGTTCAGGTAGCCACTCAACTCTGCTATCCTGACTACAATGCAAACAGCAACAGCAACTTACTCTCTCTGAAGAGCCTTCTGTGTAACTGCTGTTGAAAAGCATTCCTTGTGTCCAGACTAAGAAAGCATTGTTTGTCTGGGTCATCTCCCAGGACACTCAAATTGTTTTGCACACAAAACCACACATGGTGATGGGACTCTACTTGTGTATCTGAAGTACAAAAATCAAAGGTTTTAAAGACTATTTTGTAACCTTTGATAAATATTTGATAAATGATTCAGTAACTGTCAATTATGAAAAGTGCACTGTGCTAAGTATAAATTGTATCTGAGTGGTGGAGGAGGGCTACAAAGATAAAACATATGCTTTAGACGGATATTGAGATATCATCTGTCAGTGTGAATGAGAGGCACACAAAATAACTTTTTTCATGACAGAACCTGTTAACTTCCATCAGGAGGTGTTATGAAATGAAAATGCAACACGGTGTCATGACAGAAACACCCAACCAGGCCCGGAGCTAAGAGACTTGGGCTCTAAAGCCACCTGCTTTTCATCTTGTTTCTCCATCCTTCTCAACCAAACTCTGCATCCTCATCTGTGCAGTCTCACTCTGCAATTCCAACTGACCCCACGGAACCTAGAAGGTCCATGGAGTCCCTCAGGGCCATGGGGGAGAAGACATGAAGAAGCTCGGCGAGCTCAGGGTCCTTAACCTTCTTCAGCTACACCAGACCCGCTGCTGCCTGGTTCGCATTTGGGGATACCAAAGAAGCTTCCGCTTGACAAAAAGTAAACTGTCATTGAAAACCAATAGATTAGATGACCTCCGAAGTCTAGCTGATACTGGTTCACTCAAGGAGGAGACACTGCCTCAGAGGCTCACAGCAATGAGTGGATTTCAACAGGGAGAGATGAGAGTGAGATCCCTCAATATCTTGTAAGGTTTCCAACGCAGAATGGAGTGAGAGTGTGGGCTCTATGGAAACTGGACAGGATTCTGAGGCCAGGGGCAGTCAATGCAGGTTTCGTAACAGGGAGGGGACTTTAAAAAATTATAGATTACAGGTATAATCTAGCTTCAGAGCATACTGTAGACAGAGTATGAGGAGACAGACATGCCTAGGGGTTTTAAGCATCAAACTGAGCACAGGCAAGTTTGGGGAAATGTTGTGTCTGTTAATGATAATGAAGGAGAAAAAGTAACTCTCACAAATGGCTTCAATTAAAACAAATCTGGTACATTGTTAGCCCCCACAAGCAACTTGGAACTGCCTATAAATCTTATATTTTCCCCTGATCAGCACGAATTACCAGCATGAAGACACACACAGAGCTAAAAGTGTGGTTCACTTTTGAAACCTTGAAAAGCTTAGTATTTTCAATATTGCCAAAACTGTAAGTAGTGAGTCAAACTTATTTTTTATAGAAAAAAAGCAGAATACCACATTTGCTTTTATTCATTTTGGAAACATGAGAGTCCATTAGAAAGCATGTAAGCTAAAAAATGCATAAAAGAATTTTAAATCTTTCGCCAGACCACTGCACTAAAATTGAATATCTGAACCTAACAGTCAGCACTAAGTGACCTGATCAAACACGTCTCCATCACCACTTACATCTTCCTCATTAACTTATTGTTGAACAATGTATATAAGGTGCCATATGTGTCAGGAAAATCTGTCAAAGACTTAAAAATGACAACAGAAATGACTGGGACCTAGCTTTAGCAAAGTGTGAGCCAAACTTTTATAATACAAATTCTGGAGGCCATGACCCAAATCCCCCTATCAGTTCCTTCTATTATGGCTGGTTTCCCTATACAACATATTTTCAAGTTCAAGATCTGACTCAAAGAATATCCCAATCTTCCTAAAAACAAACACGCATAGTGCGTTCTACGGTCATTATTTAATCTCTCACTCTTGTTATATACTATCTATCCACGTTGCCTTTCACTCCAAATCAAACTAGATTTTCTTTTCGAGACAGATTTTACTTAAACAAAATTTAGTAATTCATATACAGTAATTCTTTGTAGCCAACAGAGCATTTGTAAATACAGTGTTGCAGTGACTCTTCACAAAACAAAATGTGGACTATGAAATGGAGCAGCAGAAGTGAAAAACATTTTGGCAGTTCCTCAAAAAGTTAAACTTAGAAACCACATGACCCAGTAATTCTACTCTTAAATTTTTTTCAAAAAAGGAATGAAAACAGGTACTCAAATACTTTTGCACTAATGGCCACAGCAACATTATTCAAGACACACGCACACACGCACGCACACCTGAGCATCATTCAGCCATAAACAGGAATGAAGTAGTGATATATGCTACAATGTTCATGAATCTCAAAAACATCCTGCCACGTGAGAAAAGCCAGACACAAAAGGCCACATATTGTATAAAACCACTTATATGAAGTTTCTACAGTAAGTAAATCCATAAGGACAGGAAAAGACTGGCAGTAGCCCCGGACGGATGGCAGGTAGTAGGGGAGGAGTGGGGAATGACCACTAATGGACATGGAGTTTCTTTGAAGGTGATGAAAATGTTCTGAAACTATAATAGGCAGAGGCAGGGGTTACACAACCTTGTGAATGCACTAATGCCACACATTTTGAAGGGGTTACTTTTACGTTATATAAACTGTGAATTTCACCTCAATTTTAAAAAAAAACATGGGGAACTGGAGACAGTATAGACAAATGTTGAAAGTGAGGGATCTTGAGGGATATTTCACTGAAGAGGAAGCATGCTCTGAGACAAACATATGAGATGGATTTGCAAAAAAGAAATCCTAGTTTGAGTTCCATGCTCTAATCACTGAACTAGACAGAATTCAATAAAAAGTTCTGTGGTTTTTTTTTTTTTACTTAATGCAGAAACTGATCAAATTGCAAAGTCAAACCTAAACCCACCCTGGAAGCTGGTAGATGATGTAAATATGTAAACTCTCTATAGAATTTCAACATGAACATGGGAATAGCATCTCAATGGTGAGATTTTTATTCATGAATTCAGTGATAACCACAAAGACTTTGCACATCATTTGGCACACAGCAGCCAAGTCAATCCAGAACATAGAGCAGGGTGACACAGAAACCCTGTTTAGGAGACAGTGATTTCTCCATCCAAATTGGGCTTTATTTATTCTATATTAACATGTCCACGATTTGTTTCCAAAGACTAGGACAGTTCTCAACTGACAGGCAATTTTAGATGAAAAAGAGAGCTGGAGTTCATTTCACATGGGAAAGTGAAGATTTAAGAGAAACCCCAAAGTCCTTGAGAGACTCTCTATTACCTGAATACCTCTAACACGAAGATGGTGAAGCAGAGCCACGCAGAGCAAGGATTTGGGCATGAAATACCCCTAGATTTGTACATCCCAGCTTCATTACTTGAGTGGCCCTGAGAAAATTAGTCCCTTTCAGCTTCAGATTCCAAAGCTGTAAAATGAAAACATTAATATCTACAGTGTCTGTTGCTACGAGGAGTCATAAGACAGTACACAGGAAGAATGAACGTGGGTACAGGAGGTGCTCAGTTTATGGTGATGGTGAGTATTTTACCCCTACACTCACCTTTAGCTGGGTATAGACTTGCTCAGGCATCTTCTGGCCATACATTTCCAAGAGTGTGATGGTTTCTTTCAGTGGTTCAAAGAGTTCATCAGTAGCTCTCTGTCGGCTTCTTACAGCCAGAAGATGCCCCATAATGTCAACTAAACCATCATGATCACCTTCACTTAATTCTCTCTGAAGTCCAGCATCTGTCTCCTTTATAAATTCTTGTAGTTCATTCAGGCTATAAGGACAGGTATGTACGTACACATATACAAACACAAATTAAACTCATGAAAACTTAGAAGAATAAGGCTTTTGACTGATTCTTATTTTCAGTATTTACCTAAGTAAATGTTTGTTAACTGTATTATAAAACTGGCAATTTTAATGCTCTTAAAATTAATACATCAGTTTTAAGAAGCAGTCAGGTATGAGAAGTTATAATTCCAAACATCAAAACACAAAGCGCTACCTGTCGATGACGAATCTCAAAAGATGCTCCTGAAACATCCAGCTCCATTTCCTGATGATGTTCAGCAAGCTCACTTTAAAAGGCTTCATGTCCACCTTGAACCAACTATCAAACACCCTGAAGTCGTCAAACTTGCTCATCTGAACATACAGAGCCTCATAAATGTCAATCTATAATTAGAAAAAAAATAGTCACTGTGCAACAACTCAGTCAAAACCCAGAAACTAGACTGACTGCTGAAGGTTTTCCTTGCCTGTTCTTTGAACTGCTCAAGTGTTGGTGACTGTTCAGGGACCTCTTCATTCACGCGAGGCTCCACCTCCTCGGCCGACACAGTAGGGCCATACAGAAGGAAGTGCTTCATGGACTCAGCTCGGTCTTCCACCCAGAGGTAAGCATACGTGTCCAGGGTGTTTCTGAAGTCCAAGACTTTGCTGATAACCTCGGTTACTCTCCTCATGATCTCCTGCCTGCCTTCTGCCAGGCCCAGCATGTTGTCCACATCACTCTAAACAACAGCAGAGCCAAGCATTTACAAAACTCAACTGTGTTCTCTCAATTATGTGCAACCCAACATTCTCCAAGGCCAGTCTTCAAAAGAGAATAGTTAGTAAGATAAAAAATTGTGTTGCCTTTCCCAACTTTTCTTTATGCTCATTATCCCAATTAATTTTGAATCATTACTAAAAAAGCTAATTTTATAATAATAATTGTCATTAATATACATGTATTTGTACAGGCATTACATATTCAAATGTCTGGGTAGTTGAGTAAGCACATTTGTTTTGAATTCAGGGAAGTTGCAACCCTCTATATCCTTTTCTGCCTTTTCATCTGAAATATTGTTTCTTAATATTTTCTCTTTTGCATTTATATATCAAGAATGAAGTGCTTTGTCTCATGTGGCTTTATCCCATTTTAAAAAGCTGTTCTAAAATTCCTGATTTTCCTGGCTGCCTCAGGATTAGCTCACAGCTTCTTGCTTTCAGGTTAGTTACAAATAAAATTAACCACACTTGGGATAAATACAGCACAAAAGTGTGAACATCAGATTAGAGAACACTAGAACTCAAAATTGAAGTATATTCAGAAGAAAAGCTTTGGAATTAGCTTTGCATTTGTTTGTAACTCTAAACACATGTGCAAAATTGGATAAAATATATGTAAATATGTTGAACTTTTAAAAATATATCAACTTTTTAAAGAATTTGTTTCAAGTTTCCTTGATCTCTCTGTATTCTATTTTCTGCATTCAGTATTCAGTATCACCATTACTAAACGCATGTATGAGCTCTTAATCTATCACGTACGTATAATTAATAAATGCAATACCTATTTACAAAGAGCATACCTGGTAGCTTTCTGTTTCCAGGTGTGCTGCCACCCGCTTCATCTGGGCAGACATTCTGAAACTACTGCATAGCATTTCTTCCACCAGATCATAGAAGCCATCTCCAGCCTCTCTTTCTAAAGAAGGCGTAAACAGAATTTCTGGGGGCATTAAGATCATGTGTACTTGAAAAAATGGTGCAGGTTTCAATTGTTTCTCTGTGTTCTTCAGGAAGAAGTCTAAGTCATGCATTATCGCTTGAAAAAAGCCTTCCACCACGATGTCATCAATAAATTCTACATAAATCTTCCAGGCATCCAGAGAAGGACTGGCTCTGAATAGCTTCCTATTTTCCTACCAACAGCAAGTATTAATAGATCAGTAGAGACAACAGTGAGTATAAAAATGAAAGCTGTTCATTTAAATGGTACATTAAAGGGGCTGCATTTAGGGGTACAACATAGAAACATTCAAATGCTTGGCTGTAGAATCTTAAGCCAGATGGCAATGACCTAAGCAGGATTTTGTAACACTTAGTTTATTCATAAAATACATTCAAAAGTCATTCTTTAAAGGAGAAATCATTATGAAGACGGCTACCTACAAATACACACAAAAACTACACTATTTCCCAAAGCATCCTAGATGGACGGGGCCTGGGACTTGACCTTCCAGGCCCTCTGCTGTAAATGAAGTTCCCCCACCCAGCCAAGGAGTCCGGAGAACACTGCGCTGGGAAACCAGAGATCACTCAGTCAGGACAGAGTGATGTGCTCTAGGCCATTCTTGGAGACTTGCACTGTACTTTAAGTCCATTAACCTGGTTTAACTGATTGTTTCCAAACACGAAATTATTTTGGGCCACCCACCTATGAGCAGCTGGAGGAGTAATACTAACTCAGCTTGGGAAACACTGACCTGGGGAAGTCCAACCTCCCTTTGTGCTTTAATAACATCAAATTCCTCAACCTCTGCATCTCCCCATGGGTGGGTCAATGGGCACAACAGCCCAGACATGGACATGGTTAAGGACGGCTAGAGGTTGGGCACAGTGTGGCAGGTCGAGGGACAGAGATTTGAAAAGGTCAGGTGAGCAACAAGGCTGGTTCCAGGGGTACCTTCTGAGTGGGAAAGTTTAAAGTCTATACAGGCCAGAGAGTAGATGCCGAAGACAGAAGCCACTGTGACACAGAGAAAGTGTGTTAGTCACTTAATCGTGTCTGATTCTTTGTGACCCTGTGGACTGTAGCCTGTTCATGGAATTTTCCAGGCAAGAATACTGGAGTGGGTTGTCATTTCCTTCTCCAGGGGATCTTCCTGACCCAGGGATCAAACCCAGGTCTCCAGCACTGCAGGCAGAGTTCTTTACCATCTGAGCTACCAAGGGGGACACAGAGAAAAGATGACAGCAAAACAGTGGATGATAAGGTAACTATGCTTTCTTTGATTATTCACCACTGTGGAGGCATGATCCAGGATTCAAAGGTGTGTGCTACAGGCACGAATCACAACTACAGAGGTGACTCTCAATCCTGATAAAGCAGGGCAGGAATTAGCATGGTTTTGAAGGTTTTTTTTTTTTTTTTTTTGCCTTCTAACAATTTTAAGAACTGCTGTTTTCAGGGATGCTGTCTTTTCCACCATCCAGGTGGAAGCATTCACATCTGTGTGTCGTATATGACCCACACCTCTGGAGCTGGGTAGTACACACCCCAGACAACTGCGCACAGCAGTCCTATCTCCACTGCGGAAACCAGAAAGGAGAAATACAGAGGTCAAAGGGGTGAAAAAATCCTCAAAGACTATCTTGTTCGGGCTCTGCATCTTGAAGATATAAAACAAAGACCTAAAATGCACCCAGCATCCCATTAATAGGAACAATAACTAGAAGCCAGTCCTCTTGAGTTCTCAAAGCAGGGTTCTTTGCAACTATGATTTCCTCACTGTTCACACTTTCTCATATCAAGAGACTCAGTGTATATCACTACAATGCCACTTACAAGAAATTGTTATAGTTTCAACGATTTACAGTATAGGGAGGAAAAGAAATAGAAAGCAGAGCTCTGGGTGACTGAATCACCACTTGGGTCCCTTCCAGACCCAACTGTCCACGGTTCTGCCCTTCTCATCATCTTAGATGCTGACTACAGACATGTACTGAGAATCGACAGCCACAAAGGGCATGGCATGAAAAGGCAGAACTTACGCACCTGCTGCTGGCTTTCTATGTCTTTCCCCAGAACCACACTCCTCACTGGAAGTCTGAGGACCAAACTCAAAATGATGTGCTAATAAGAGGTGGGGCAATCACTTAAAACACAGATTATAGAAACAAGTACTCGTTTCCTTTCTATTTTAAAGTTGCATTCCCTCAAGTTGGAAGCTCTCCACAGTTCTTGGTGACTTCAGAGCTTCTTAGTTTTTTACTTAAAGGCAAAAAGCAGAGTCTACTTCCTAGCAGAAAACTCCAACCTTATTCTGTGAGAATAACACTGCAAAACCTTGCTTGTAACTATTTCCAGTCATATATTGGCAACAATTTCAATGCATTTTGATCAGGATTCATAAATTTTGCTGGTCTAAACCCCCAGGTTACTGTTTAGGGAGTCCACTTTTTTATTATTAAGAAAATACAATTGAAGAAGCTAATTATAACCCATCATCTGTCCTCTATGAGACAGACTCTAAGGCATGAACACTCCTAAGTATGTCCTAAAAGTCACAGCATAATTCACAGTATCTTGGCAAACCAGGAATAGTCAATGGCATGAGTAAGTTAAGATACTGCTGAAAAAACTTTCTTCTTTACTTATCATAACATCCCTTTGATTCCTTCAAGCCTTGTTTGTTTAGTCAGTGAGTCATATCTGACTCTTCTGAGACCCCATGGACTGTAGCCTGCCAGACTCCTCTGTCCATGAGATTTCCCAGGCGAGAATATTGGGGTGGGTTGCCATTTCTTTCTCCTGGGGATCTTCCCAACCCAGGGATCAAATCTGCGTCTCCTACATACGCAGGCAGATTCTTTACCATCGAGCCACCCGGGAAGCCCCAGCTACCCAGGCCTTAGGGAGAACCTTCAGCGGGAGCATGGCCCTACCTACACCTTGATTTCACACTTTCAGCCTCCAGTCTGTGTGAGAATACAATTCAGTTGTTCTAAGACATCCATTTGTGGTACTTTGTTACAGCATTTGTTACTTTGTTACTAGCAGCCCAAGAGTGCTAACACAGGCAGTCAGCAAAGAAAGCAAAGTTTATGCCTTAATAAGTGTTACCAGTAGAGAAAACTAATACTTCCTTAAATATTTCAGACAAACTTGGAAGTACACAAAGTCTCTGAAACCCATATGCATTCCCACGCCCCTGCTATTTTGTGGCACTCAGTACAGCATATCAAATGTACCACATGTTACTTTATAGTGAATGCATTTGCTGCTTTTCAGATACTGTCTTCACAGAATTCCAAAGCCAGTCTATGCAAAAATCTCCGCTTGGGTGGACATCTCTAACATGCCCAAAGACGAATCCTGTCTTTTCTCTACAACATCTTGCTCTCCCACAGCCCTCCTCATGTCAGTAAAGGGAAACTCTATTTTCCCAGTGGCCTAGACCAAAAACCTCAATTTCATCTTCGACTTCTCTGTCCCCTGACTTGTCACAGAAAATATTCTTGGCTCTGCCTCCAAAATACATCTAGCACATGCCTACTCTTTACCACTGTCACCCTGACCTAAGCCATCATCACCTGGATTATAGACTCATCCTCTCTGTCTACCATCTTCTGTCTCCCATTTCACTCAACAGGGAAAGCCTATGAGCAGAGAGTCTCTGGCTGCTATTTCCCCTTAGAGCAAAACCCAAAGATCTCAAAATGGCCTGCTGATCCTGTGTGATTTGCCCTTAAAAGCGGGCACTCAGTTGTGTCTGACTCTTTGCAACCCCAAGGACTGTAGCCCGCAAGTTCCTCTGTCCACAGAATTTCCCAGCAAGAATACTGGAGTAGGTTGTCATTCGTCTCCTGCACTGAAGGCAGATTCTTTCCTGAGCCAACAGGGATTTGTCCTTAGTCCCTTTCAAACTTAATTATGTGCAATTATTCCCCTTAGAAATTACGCTTCAGGCAGGCTGGCTCTCTAACTGATCCTTAGATATGCGGCCCATTACTGTTCAGTCCCTAAGTCGTGTATGACTTTTTGCAACCCCATGGACTGCAACATGGCAGGCTTCCCTGTATCCTCCATTATCTCCCAGAGTTTTCAAACTCATGTCCATTGAGTCAGTGATGGTATCCAACCATCTCATCCTCTGCCATCCGCTTCTCTTTTTGCCTTCAATCTATCCCAGCATCAGGGTCTTTTCCAATGAGTCAGCTCTTTGCATCAAGTAGCCAAAGTATTGGAACTTCAGCTTCAATATTGGTCCTTCCAATAAATATCTGGGGTTAATTTCCTTTAGGATTGACTGTTTGACCTCCTTGCCGTTCAAGGGACTCTCAAGAGTTGTCCCCAGCACCACAATTCAAAAGTACCAATTCTTTAGCACTCAGCTTTTTTTATGGTCCAACTCTCACATCGGTATATAACTACTGGAAAAACCAGAGCTTTGACTATGAGACCTTTGTTGGCAAAGTGATGTCTTTGCTTTTTAATACACTGACTGGGTTTATCATTGCTTTGTCATGCGACCAATACTCCTTCTGTGGCTTTTGTACTTTGATACTAGAACATCCTCCTTTTGTTTTCCACATAGCTCATTCCTTTTCAGTTCTCAGCAGAAATGCTACCTTAGTAAAGAGGTCCTTCTAACCACCTCAAATACAATGTCCACCCTGCCTGCCGTTGATTCTCTCTTGCCATCTCTGCTTTATTTTTCACCACTGCTCCTATGATCAACTGAGGTACTACTATACATTTGTGATTTTCTCTTTCTCTATTCCCTGACAAGGGTGTAAGGCTTAAGAGACAAGACTTCTTTCTTTCGCTTTGCTTTCTCTGTCTTCTGTTCTTGTTGTATTTTGTATCTTCTCTTACCTTGATAATGCTGGAATAGCGCCTATCACTGCTTTAAAAGCTCAAATACTTGTAAGGAGAGTAACTAACGGTGTCACCCTCAGGGGGTGGTTGAGAGGGTTATATGAGATGACGTAAACAAGATGGATGTCACGTAGAGCATCTACCCAACAGTGGTAGCTACTGACAGCATTCAAAACCGGTGATAACTATGACCAAGATAACAACCCCATTTCTAGCCTCTCTGTTTTACCAAAAGATCCCATATTCCTATCTCTTCCCTCAGAAATGAGCACAGTAAGGTCTAAGAAATGACAGGCAAGTAATACAAATTCCTCCATTTTCAATGCTTAGTAAAACCATACATAAAGCTCTTTCAGGTTCAATAAAAGAGCCCTTCTGAACTATTTCAAATCCTAAAGGATGATGCTGTGAAAGTGCTGCACTCACTATGCCAGCAAATTTGGAAAACTCAACAGTGGCTCCAGGACTGGAAAAGGTCAGTTTTCAGTCCAATACCAAAGAAGGGAAGTGCCAAATAATATTTAAACAATTGTGCTCATTTTCACATGCTAGCAAGGTTATGTTCAAAATCCTTCAAGCTAGGCTTCAGTAGTATGTGAATGTATAAGATGTACAAGCTGGGGTTTGAAGAGGTACACAAACCAGAGATTAAATTGCCAACATTTGTTAGATCACGGAGAAAGCAAGGCAGTTTCAGAAAAACTACTACTTGTGCTTCCCTGACTATGCTACAGCCTTTGACTGTGTAGATCACAACAAATTGTGGAAAATTCTTTAAGAGATGGGAATACCAGACCTTACCTATCTCCTGAAAAATCTGCAAGCAGGTCAAGAAGCAACAATTAGAACCAGACATAGAACAACAAACTGGTTCAAAATGGAAAAGGAGAACTACAAGGCTGTATATTGTCACCCTGTTTATTTAACTTATATGCAGAGTACATCATGAGAAATGCCAGGCTGTGTAAAACACAAGCTGGAATCAGGATTGCCAGGAGAAATATTAACAACCTCAGACATGCAGATGGTACCACTCTAATGGCAGAAAGTGAAAAGGAACTAAAGAACGTCCTGATGAAGGTGAAAGAAAAGAGTGAAAAAGCTGGATTAAAACTCAACATTCAAAAAACTAAGATCATGGCATCTGCTCCATCATTTCACAGCAAAGGGAAGGCAAAAAAAATGGAAGAAGTGATAGATTTTATTTTCTTGGGCTCCAAAACCACTTCAGACAGTGACTATAGCCTTGAAACTCACAGACACTTGCTCCTTGGAAGGAAAGCTAAGACACACCCAGACAGTGTATTAAAAAGCAGAGACACCACTTTGCCAACAAAGTCCATACAGTCAAAGCTACATTTCCAGTAGTCATGTATGGATGTGAGAGTTGGATCATAAAGAAGGCTAAGTACCAAAGAAGTGATGCTTTCAAACTGTGGTGCTGGAGATGACTCTTGAGAGTCCCTTGGACTGCTAGGAGATCAAACCAGTGTATCCTAAAGGAAATCAACCCTGAATATTCAATGGAGGGACTGATGCTGAAGCTCCAATACTATGGCCACCTGATGCAAAGAGCTGACTCATTGGAAAAGACCCTGAAGCTGGGAAAGATTGAGGGCAGGAGGAGAAGGGGGCTACAGAGAATGAGATGGTTAGACAGCATCACTGACTCAATGCACATGATTCTGAGCAAACTCTGGGAGACAGTGAAGGACAGAGGAAGACTGGTGTGCTGCAGTCCATGGGGTTGCAAAGAGTCGGAAATGACTGAGTGACTGAACAGAAGAAACAAACTTGATGAAAGGAGCTGCTATAAGCTTTGCAGCCTTAAAAGCAAGTATGGTTAGGGGGCTTGGTAACTTCCACTTGGTCCAGTGGTTAAGGATTCGCTTTCCAGTGCAGGGGACACAGGCTCCATCCGTGGTCAGAGAACTAAGATCCCAGGTATCACACAGCAGCTACTGAGCCTGAACGCTAACTACTGAGTCTGCATGCTCTGGTGCCTGAACAACACAACTCAAGCCCACATGCTACAAGGAAGATCCTACATGCTGCAACTAAGACCTGGTGCAGCCAAGCAAATAAATAGAAATTTTTTTAAAAAGGCAAGTACCTCGACCAAGTTGTGTATCTTGCAGCCATCTTCTCGGATTCGCTTGTATTTTTTCGTAAATAATTCACTCTTGTCCTCCCAAGTCAAGGCGGTCTCCCGCCTGTGTTCTCTCCGGGGAAGGAGCGGGCACTCAGCCCAAGCCCGCATGGTCTGCTGGATCACTCGGACGTTATTCTGTGCACGCTCCACTCTGCGCTCCAGCTCGGAGGTGGCCATCCTTACCCTCTCGATATCCCCCCAGCAGTCATCATGCCATGTCAGCGATGTGGCGGCTGCCTGCAGTTCCTCATCCACAGTCCTCAGCTCGTCCTCAATCAGCGGGTATTCAACTTCCAGAAGAGTCTGTTTCAGCTTATTATATCCGTGCACAAGAAGTTCAAGATTTCCAATGTACTGAGCAAAAGAAAACCCCGAAACAAAAAGCACCACATATGTTACAGCTGCTTTCTCTTGGAGCCATGAAAATATCAGAGGTCTACATGTTAACAATTAAAATTCCAACTATTTCTTTTCAAAATCTGCCCCAATATCTGAAAACACAGACCTTTAAGAGAGTGTTTCTTTTTTTGAAGATGGCGAAGGCTGAATCTGGTATATCTGATTTCTTCAACATCAAAAGGTATTTCACTTCTCTTAATACGGCCACTAGCTATTAAAAGAAAAGCAAGAATTATTACATATTTTAAAGATATCCATCTAGTCAAAGCTGTGGTTTTTCCAGTAGTCATGTATGGATCTGAGAGTTGAAATATAAAGAAAGCTGAATGCCAAAGAACTGATGCTTTTGAACTGTGGTGTTAGAGGAGACTCTTGAGAGTCCTTTGGACTGCAAAGAGATCCAACCAGTCCATCCTAAAGGAAATCAGTCCTGAATATTCACTGGAAGGACTGATGGTACAGTGGAAACTCCAATACTTTGGCCACCTGATGTGAAGAACTGATTCACTGGAAAAGACCCTGATGCTGGGAAAGATTGAAGGCAGGAGGAGAAGGGGACAACAGAGGATGAGATGGTTGGATGGAATCACTGACTCAATAGACATGAGTTTGAGCAAGCTCTGGGAGTTGGTGATGGACAGGGAAGCCTGGCGTGCTGCAGTCCATGGGGTCGCAAAGAGTGGGACATGACTGAGAGACTGAGCTGAACTGACTGAAGGATACCATTCTATTTTAACACAAGTTAACATCAAAATGCTTGTAATTTCATCAGTGATTATCATGTTTTGAAACTGTCAGGGCAGAGAGGTTTTTCTTATGCTTTTTCAAAGCAATAATGATACATTCCATATGACATAGAAGTATATAACTAATAAAGGCAGATTAGTTACTTACAAAACAGAAAGAGACTCACAGACTTAGAAAATGAACTTCTGGTTGCCAGGGAGAAGGAATAGTTAGGGAGTTTGGGAAGTTCAGGTACCCACTGCTATATTTACAACAGATAAACCTACTGTATAGCACACAGAACTCTACTCAGTGTTATGTACCAGCCTGGATGAGAGGGGGTTTTGGAGGAGGATGGACACATGTATATGTATAGCTAAGTCCCTTCACTGTTCATCTGAAACTATCACAACATTGTTTATTAGCTATACCCCAATACAAAATTAGTTTTAAAAAGTAACAATACAGGGAGAAATCACTGGTTGTGGCTCACTGTCAGATAAAGAATTCAAGCAACATCCACATGAAGATGTGAAATGGAAGGCCATAAATTGACCTCGACCTTTTCCCAGCACTGCTAGCTCTATTATAATGCTTATTTTGAAAACGCGACATCATTATATACCAGAGAGGAATCTGAGTATGCCACAAGTTTTGTCTTTGCTTATCTGCAGATTTATCCACAAGAAATGCTAGGTAAATGCTAAAAACTGCACCCGACTAAACTGAAGGTTTTATTAGGAAGACAAAATTTTCACATGCACACCTCATAAACATCCACTGCCATTTACACGTGTGTGATGACACACATCCGTCCACTGCTGGCGGCAGAACTTTTTGTCTGGTTTCAAATTACCCTCCTTCCACCACTTCACAGTAACACACAAGTTGCAACGTACTTCCTGAACAAACTTCATGTCTTTGTCAAGAGAAAGTGTCAATTCATTGGAGAATTTACCTATTACCTGACCATTTAAAATGTATAAAAGTATGCTACCCCTTCTCCTGGTTTTCTTTCTGTTTTTTCTTACTAGAGTATAGTTGCTGTACAATGTTATATAAGTTACCGGTGTACAGTATGTTCACAATTTTTAAAGGTCGCACTTCATCTGTAGTTATTGTAAAGCATTTGCTGTATTCCCCATGTTATACAATATGTATCCTTGTAGCTTATGTTATACCTGATAGTTTGAATCTTTTAACCCCCTACCCATGGGTTGTTCCACTCCTTCCCTCTCCCCAGTAGTAACCACTAGTTTGTTTTCTGTATCTATGAGTCTGTTCCCTTTTGTTATATTCACTCATTTGTCATATTTTTTAGATTCCCCATATAAGTGATATCACACACGGTATTTGTTGTTCTGTCTGACATTTACTTTTTATTATTACTGACAAAGTTTTTGAGTACTGTGCCCTAACCCTCATATTCCCCATCAGTCCTGTACTTTTTTTTGTGCAATCTTTCATTGTGAAGTGATTTTTAGGAATGCATATGCCATGTCAGAGCAGAACTGACTGTAGCCTTAATTCAAGGTTCTGAGGAAAAGACCACGCAACATGCTTTAGAAGGTAACCCAACTGACTTCCTCAGGTTGTCACTCCATGGTTTAACTAGTACAGTACATTTTGGGTGTTTATAATCTCTCATGGTAGAATTGTAGGGATTGTCTCCAAAACATCTCAGAAATTCATTTTTTATATATTGGTTTGATGCAATCAGAAGGTAGACAAAATCCTCAGTTCTCCAGGTTATACATTTATATACATGTCCTGAGGTTAATAACAAAAATTAGGTGATGCTATTCTTTGTAATATTTCAGAAAATGAATCAGAACTTGGGTACAGACTGTGACTACTAAAGTCAGTGAGACTAATTTTCTCACCTCCTAGGCATAAAGTTGGACTGCCATGAGACAGGCCAGAAAACATAAGCCAAAAAAAAATCGATCAAAGACTACTGATTCTGTTCACTTAAACTGACATCTATTAAGTGTTATCAAGTGCCAAATACTATGTTAGACACACAAAACACAAAGATTAAATACGATGGACCTGACTCTCAAGTAACTCATTATCCAGTCAAGTGGAAGTAGTAAATAAATAATTACAAGACAAAATAAGAAAATAATTGATATAAAATTTGGTAAACAAATCTTTAAAGCAGACATAAAGAAGCTGTTTTAAGTTACAGTCCTCATAGCTCTGACATTTTCCCAAAATCAAATTATAAATAACTGGAGGTATTAGGCATACACTTATAATAAAAAGGGCATTTGTAAAACATTTTAAAAACATTAAACCCTACCTTTGGGTCAAAGTTGACACTGAGAAGACCACTTGTGGCACTGAATTTAACCAAGGGTTGATTCAAATTGAATTCACAAATTTCATTCACATTACTTTTCCATTCATTATAGATATGATCTTCAAATTGGTTCAGCAAAGTTGTCATCTCAACATACTTCTGATAAACCAAGGTATCATCAGGACTTTCCCAGAATCTGTAGGAATATGGTTTTTCTATATATTAGATAGTCTTCAGCTTAACTACTTTACAATAATACACACTAGAAAATCCAAGAAAATACACTATAAACCAGGAAGAAAACAAATAAAGTTCAAACAATGCTTCTTCCTTATCTTTGTTTAAAAAAGATAGTTATAAAATAAATGGAATGCCAAACATTTAACTCAATCACATAGCAACAGGTTATCAATCCCTACAAAGGAAAGAGAAAGATATAAAAAGTCTGCAAAAGAAAAGGAATGCTAGTTATTAGAGAAAGGAAAAACAGTAACAAAAATTATCAGCATATTTTGGATGAAATGGAGAAGTAAAAAGGAAAAAAAAGACCTAAAACATAGAAATATAGGAAGTTCTCAGTCCTATTAAACATACTTCAAACCATGGGAATAAATCCCTCTCAACAAGCCAGACAATGACAAGAGTTAAATAAGGCAATAAGCACTAAAATGAACAGCTCACCCCTCTATATAAAAGTTGCCTGTGTCATAGAGATAGTGTTACCAGGAAAGCCTAACTACTCACAGATAATGGAGAGATGCAAAGTTTGACCAAAACATCTGAAGTCGGTCAAGAACCTCTTTAGCCCATTTGATATTTCCTGAAGTAAACGGCATATTCTTGTTAAGAACTACATTTCCTTGTTCAATCTGCAAATTGATATTGTGGTGAAGAGGAAGAAAGGGAACATTTAATGAGAGTACACTCCAACCTTGTGAACAACTGCTCATTTTGGTACTTTTACAGAATAAATATATAAAGCACATGTGTTAAGTAACTTGGTTGGTAGAAGAGTTATGGTCTTAAAGCAGGTTATTCATATCCATAGGAAACCAGTTAAATAAAAGCATAACAACTTTAGTGCCTGTATCTCACCTTTAGGTATCACTCAGTGTAGTTCTACTTGATACCCTGGCCCACAATATGATGCTGTGAATGTGCCAGACTTTATCCCCCCACTCACCTGTCTCATGTGTTCATTATACAATTGCTTACACATATCCAACTCTGCACTGAACATGTGCACAAGTGTGCTATAATGTGGGCTGAAAATTTCCATGACAACTGGTTTCTCAAGAAAATTCCCAAATACCGTCAAAAGCTATAAAAAAAATCAAAGTGAAAGAAAGTTTAACCACCACAGGTTGTTAATACAAATACTCAGTTCACTATTTCCCCCATTAAACCTCCTCCGTGACTAGATACACAGAGCAAACATTTAGATCTATGCAAGTATCCTGCAAGGTCTCCAAATCGAAAACATATCTTTGCATCTCACTAAAATGTCTACACATCCAATAAAGCAAATTCTAAATGTAAAGCAGTTTCCCTTCCTCACCAGAAAGTGAAGAGTCAGAAAGGAACCTCTGTTAGCAATCCCTGATCACAGCTGACACTATTATTCCTGTTGGGCACCAGGAAATGTAGAAGGTGCTTTGCAGATTTAAGAACAGAAGCAAGACTGTGTACTTGTTATTTGCTCTTCTCTCCTACATACTGGACTGCAAAAGAGATCAAACCAGTCAATCCTAAAGGAAATAACTCTGAATATTCACTGGAAAGATTGATACTGAAGCTCCAATACTTTGGCCACCTGATGTGAAGAACCGACTCACCGGAAAAGATTCTGATGCTGGGAAAGATTGCGGGCAGTAGGAGAAGGGGACAACAGAGGATGAGATGATTAGATGGTATCCCCGACTCAATGGACATGAATTTGTACAAACTCTGGGAGATAATACAGGACAGGGGAGGCTGGTGTGCTGCAGTCTATTGGGTTGCAAAGAGTTGGACATGACTTAGCAACTGAACAACAACCTATACATATACCCTTTGAAATAAGAATATCCATATTGAGGACCTCCAGGTCACACTATAATAATAATTATAGTTACCCTGTGATAGATGATAAAGAAAAAGAACGTGAAAAAGAATATATATATGTATATATATATGTGGTTGTGTGATGGTGTTATTGGAGAAAGGAATAACCAATAACCAGCAACCATATATAGATATGTATGTATAACTGAAACACTCTTGCTATACAGCAGAAATTGATACAGCATTGTAAATCAACTAGACCTTCAGTAAAATAAATTTTAAACACACAGTCACACTGGAAGCTTCGGCCACAGGACTGTCCTGTCTGGGCCCATGTGTGTTTTGAATCACAGGACCCAGTCACCCCCAAAACGACAGGGGGCAGCAGCGGCGACCTGTTCCAATGGCACCCACTCCACAGGCTGACAGTTCCTTCAGGGTCAGAGTTGTAGCTGAAACATATGCTTTGAGATAATCAGATTCTTTCTCAGAAAAAGAATTAGGGCATGGCAGGTTGAACCAATGCCAGTAAAATTATGAGTAAAGACAAATTACAGTTGAGCCTTGAACAAAATGACCTTCAACTGCATGGGTCTACTTTTACACAAAATTTTATCAATAAAGACACTGGAAAAGTTTTTGAAGATTTGAGACAATTTGAAAAGACTCTCAGATGAACCATGTTGCCAAAAAATATCACAAATTTAAGATGTGTCATGAATGCATTAAATATATGTAGATACTCTATCCTTACAGAGATATAAGGATCTATTTAATATAAAATAATGTGTAGTCTTCTGTTTTATAACTTTGCTTTCAAAAAATTACATTACCAAACAGTATATCTCTCTCATAACTGAAGAAATTGCCTATAAGCCTATTACCACAGTTTTAAGTAACAATGTTACCAATATCATATCGTGAATATGACTGTAATACTCTACACCATAAAAATTTCGTAATAATTCAGTTATTAGTACACAGGTTAGGCTATTGTGGGACAGTCCTGTCGATTGTTCTAGGCTACCAGAAAACAATCATGCTGAAAAAAAGAAGCAATCATTCAATCGCTGATAAAAAGCAGCAATCATGAATTCATTTTTGCTGCTTCAATTCATGATTGCTCCTTCCTTTTATCAATGTATGAATCATTATACCTGTAAGAAATATGAATTTCTTTTTCACATTATCTTTTCAGTTTTTTTTATGTCTAATGTTGGTAATACATGTGTTCTGTACCATGTAAGACGATATTGATATAGGTACACAATACTGATGTAGGTATTGAGAGATGATTCATCTTATAGAGACGGCAAACTCGCAGGATCAGTAGAATACAGTCCTGTAAGCGTGTTTTTTTCTTCCTTATGATTTTTCTTAATAACACTTTTTTCTAGCTTACTTTCTTGTAGGAATATATTATACAATACATATAACACACGAACTGTGTATCCATTGACCACTCACTACTGCAAGGCTTCTGGTCAAAACTAGGCTATTCTTAGTTAAGTCTGAGGGGAACCAAAAGTTAAACACTGATTTGAGACTATGAAGGGGGTCAGCACTGTTCAAGGAGCAACTGTCCTAGCAAGCAGGAGAAGCCAATGAGTAAGGGGACAGAAAAGGCAGACATGTGAACCAAAACACCATCACACAACCAGCAAGCTGCCGAGCGTAAGCCCACAATTCCTGCTGGTTGGTTATGGAGCCCTCAAATCTTAAACTAATCTTGACCAACCATGAGTTTTCACAAAGCTTAGCTGTCTGGTAAGGCTAACTTTGGTTTTCTATTGTCCTCCTGTCTTATTTTCTGATCTGTGGGGATTCTTCTGTGCATCAGTGTGAGACAGCTTTCTTTGCAAGAAAAATAATGTAGTAAAAATGCATATTTTTATAAAAGCAATGTTTACAGAACGCTGACTAGGCGTCCAGGCACTGTGTTTTAAGGGAGTTCAAAATGCTGTTCTCACATGCTCCAGATAAAGAAACTGAGTTGTGGGCAGGGGACAACCTGCCCGAGTTGTCAGAGCTCATACAGAGCTGTCAGCTGACACTGACGCTGAGCAGTCTGGCACCAGGGCAGCCTCTGCTTACCTTGTGTGGCCTCCCATCAGCCCAGGTGCCACTTAAAATTGTCCTTTTGTTAGTTACTTACTCTGTGTGGGTTTCAGAAAATGTTAGTTGTTAGGCCTGTCCCATAGATACTTTCTTTGAAATAAAAGGAAGTATCTCCTCAAAATAACAATATCATCAAGGTGGCAGAAAACTATATACCAAGATTTGCGCCTTGTTAGTGATGTGACGTGGCAAAAGATAGAGCTTTGTTATTCCTCTTAGGGCTACACTAATGGGTGTATCCCCAAAATTGCTGTTGTTAAAAAGCAGCATCACTGTAAACATTTTGTAAAGATTTCCTAAAAACTACTCACTAAAAAAATATCAACACAAGGAAAAAAATTATACAAACAGAAATGTAGATCTAACCATCTTCAAGGCAAGTGAGATAAACACGTGCTGGCGTTTTTTCTGGTAATATCAATTATAACTACTGTAAAACTGTTGGTGGGAAAGCAATTGGTACAGCCGCTATGAAGAACAGTGTGGAGATTCCTTAAAAATCTAAAAATACAGCTACCATATGATCCAGCAATCCCACTCCTAGGCATATATCCTGGGAAAACCATGGCTCAAAAGAATACACGCCCCCCAGTATTCACTGTAGCACTATCCGCAATAGCCGAGACTTGGAAGCAACCTAAATGTCCATTGACAGATGATGGATAAAGAAGATGCCATGTGCAAATAATGGAATATTACTCAGCCATGAAAATAATGAAATAATGCCATTTGTAGCAACATGTGATCATACAAAAGTCAGTTAGAGAAAGACAAATATCATGTCATATCACTTACATGTGGAATCCAAAAAATGATACCAATGAACTTACTTAAAAAACAAAAACAGGCTCACATACATAGATAACAAAACTTAGGGTTACCAAATGGGAAAGGGTGTGGGGAGGGATAAATTAGGAGTTTGAGATTAACATATTGACATTACTATTATTTAAAAAATCAGATAATCAACGACATGTTGTTTAGCACAGGAAACTATACTCAGCATATTGTAATAATCTATAAAAGAATTTGAAAAATAATATATATGTATATATGTGTAAAACTAAATCATTTTGCTGACCACCTGTAACTAACACATTGTCAATCAACTATATTTCAATAAAAAGTACTGTAGAAACTACTAAATATTTAAAATCCGCTTGGTTAGCTGCTGCCGAGCAAAATGCAAAGCATTAACTTTTCTTCTTACAACCACTGTTCTGTTACATTTGGACTTTATGTTAACATTCTGAAGCAAAAACGGCCTTAAAGATTTCATAAAGAATTGGACTCTAACTACAGTAAGGAAACACAACAGCGTTCTCTTTCAAACCCTTATTATGTCAACCACAACTGAAACAATACTAGAAGCTTCCCAGCCACATCTCATTTTGCCCAGCTGACATGCTTAGTGGAACTTAACTGCAAGTGTAAAATTGGAAAGAGAGAGAAAATATTTTGGGGGGAGACAGTAAAGCCAGAAATTGGTAGTTAAAATCTTAACTTTTAAAGCAGTACATATTACCTTAATTTTTAAACTTCATAGATAAATAAAAGTTATCTTCCAGGATGAGAATAAAGGTCATTTAACTTCTGGTTTCCTTGTCACATCGGAGCTAAGAGCTTTTTTATGAAGACAACAGATTCTGTCCTTCAATCTTGAAAGAGTCAAGACTGATTCTCAATACGTGCTTCCTTCCTAAATATTCCATT
This sequence comes from Budorcas taxicolor, assembly GCF_023091745.1. Taxonomy (NCBI): domain Eukaryota; kingdom Metazoa; phylum Chordata; class Mammalia; order Artiodactyla; family Bovidae; genus Budorcas; species Budorcas taxicolor. The sequence continues at coordinate 32,332,392 of NC_068913.1, read as the reverse complement.
AGAGGTCTGTAAGGTTTACCTTGATTTTCTTCTACGTCTCACTTCCTATGCAATATTTATGTTTTTTCCTAAATTTGTCTCTTTTTCAGATTTCTTTAATCTGTTGCCATATGAACCACATACACGTCACAATTTTCTAGTGTTCTTTCATCTAAAGACTTTTCTCGATACTTACCTTACATACTTCAGTCTCCATGTAGAGACACTGTAAATTTTAGAAAGCCTTCCATCAGCACTTTGTTTTAATTTCTATTGAGTGCTAACTCTGCCACGGTTTCATAGTCTTGGCTTCCAGGGCCCTTCCGGCTCATGGCTTTGCTGGGTCCTGGTCTTTAGAGTCTGCAGGTATTTATTCCCCAGGACACAACAGTAACTGGGCAGAGTTCATCAACCTGGACCTATAGTAGAAACAATTTTCTCCCTAAGTACACAACCCTATCATTTTTTTTCTTCGGCCACGACTCTTGCTGCAGTTTATCTTCATCTGCGTGTCACTGCAGGACTGTGACAGCCAGTCAGCCCTCCTGATGTCACAGTGATTAAGTGCCTGCTTTATGTGAAGGGATTGCAAAAGGTGATCTAAATATAACAAGAACTCTAAGATGATGCCCCACCCTTGGAGAGCTTATAAGGGCAGAAGCTGATGCTATATTTTTCAGTAGACAAGGTACAAATATGCTGAGACTCGAAGAAACAATACATGACAATAAAGAGATAAAACTGTTTAGAAAAATAATTGTCATGTTAAAATAGAATCCATATGAATGGCTGTGAGAAAAGAGAAAAGGTAGGAGCCTCTGTAATTGAGATTTTCCTCCACATTCTTTCTTGCCATGATTTCCAAAAGTCTGAAAGGAAGTCCAGTAACAGAGAATATGAGAGACTAGTGCACAGCCACTAAAAATGGCATTGCTGAAATCTGTTATTAAAGTAAAAATATTTATGATTCCCTGCATTTTGAAAAGGCTACAAAAAGATTGCAGAGTTCAGAATATGTCATTTTTCGCAAAGAGAAATATGTATGCATATGTAGTCAAAGAAAAGGACTGGCAGTATTAAAAACCACAGTAACTTCTGAGAGACGGCATGACGGGCGGTGTTATTTTATAATAACAGGCTATATATTTCAGCCAGCAGCATCTCAGTTTCACCCAAGGGCTCGTAAGAGAGAACCCTGGGCCCTGTGACTTCCCTGTATTAAAACGGTTGACGGCGTTAGAAGACACTAGCAGCTTAACCACCATCTGACCAATGTATTTGAATTTTAAGATCAAAATCAAGCAATTATCTCTGACAAAGTCTGGGTCTGTTCTTTTGTTTTGCTCGGCAATCTTCAACGAATTGTGTCCACGATTCTCTAGCTGTGTTTCCACTGACACGGAGTCCTCATTTCACTTTGGGGATGTCATCTAAGTTTACACTTTTCAGACTCTCTTTTTTGACAAGCAAGTTCAACTATTCATACACTATACTGCATTTCATCAGTTCTATGATAAACATTCTTTCATGTTTTAACACCTTTGAAACTAGATTATGTTATATAATCAACAGCGTCCTAATCTTTTGGCAGTGTTTTCCTTTGTTGATAAACAATGGTGTGTCTGGTAATTGGTGTCTTATGCTTAATGAAAAACAGTGCATAAACTGTTATTTATTTCAGTCAGATCAATAAAGTGGGCAGCTGAACCCAACCTATATAAACAATGGTAAAGAAAAGAAATTCTTGAATTAACTGGTATTTTTCACTTTTCACTGTGGCTTAATTTTGAATCAGTACTTCACAGGTCTTCCCAAACTTGCTCTAAAGGTAATGAAAGAACAATGAATTCAAGCAAAGATCAATAGTCAAATGTCCTAAAACTGACCTTGACCAAGGTAAATGTCATTATTCATTAGTTTGTTATTCAAAGTTTATAATTCAGTAAGCTGAATATGCAAAGAATGTGACTAGTTAATAGTTTACCTGAATCAGAAAAGAATGTATTCCCTCTTTTCATCTAATAGTCTTACATTATTCATTAAGTTAAGTCACTCAGTCGTGTCCGACTCTTTGCGACCCCATGGACTGTAGCCCACCAGGTTCCTCCATCCACGGGATTCTCTAGGCAAGAATACTGGAGTGGGTTGCCATTTCCTTCTCCATACATTATTCATTACTAACACTTTTTTTTTAAATAACTTCTTCGGAACTAACCTTAAACGCAGCTTCTAGACCATTGCAGTTGAAGAAAGCGTCACAAAGGACTGTCCCAAGCCTTCTGTCAAAATCCAGAATTTTGGACTTAAACACAACATAATCACTTTCAAACTCCTATAAAATTCAAAATAAAATATTAGTTTTCAGGAAAGAATCCAACAGTGAAAATATCAATCATAAAAGCGTGACACCTCTCTCTTTTTCTCTCTGAATGATTTTTCATAGTAGGACTCTAGGAAAGAAACAGCTGTATCTGACTAAGTGTTCAGTGACAGCCCTATTTATAGAGCAGTGAACATCTTTAGCACTGTCAGCTCACGTTTCCACAATGCCTTCCACTGGCTCAGACCCCAACATCAGAACTTTGGCCTACTGATCCACCCTTCCCCATGCTATTTTGATTATAAATTTAAAAAGCAAAGCTTTACAGGAAAGAAAAAGGAAAAAAAATAATCTTGCCTCACTATAAATTTAGTACATCTAGAGTTTAAAAATAAAGTTTTTATTTTGTTTTTTTTATGGAGCAGAAAACCTGCCAGGAACCACTATTTCTTCAAGTGAGAACTAAAATCCACAGGTCTGTCTGTAAGAAAACATCACTGAGATACAGACATAACGTAACACTCCTTCCCATTTCCCCAGTTTCTTACTAACAAGCGGTTAACAACCCCCAGTTTCCTCTTAATACATAAACACCCACTCTTATAATTACAAAGAATGAAACAAAAACAAGATAACCATCATCTGCATAGCATTCTAACTCAGTCTTCAGTGAGGCCCCAGAAATTCAGAAACACTTTGGGCTTCCCAGTCAAGCCACCTAGGAGTGTACACCCACACTTAATGGGTGCCCTTTGTTACCTCCACAGACTGAGCCTTTTCTATTAATAATACTAACAGGAATAATAAAAACAACGACAGCTAACATTTATTCAGTTCTATTTTAAATGTTTTACATTATTAGCTCAAGTTTAACAATATATAATGTAGGTAATATTTTTCCCATTTTATGGGCAACAAAATAAACTCTGAGAAGTTTATGTCCACAGTCATACCACTAGTTAACAGCACGGCCAGAATTTAAAACCAGGTAACCTGGCTCCAGAGCCCACACTCCAACCATGATTTTGGATGTTTCTATGAAGGAATGCACCTTATGCTAAGTTTAATACACACTAGAAACTAGCCTAACAGCACAGTTCCAGAGCACTGTGTATCACACACAGCAATGTCATGTTTAGCATCAAGAGGAAGTCTCCACTTTTGAAGTAAGGCCAAGCAGTCTCCTCATTCAAGGATCACTGACTTTCAAAAGTAAACACAAATGCCCAGCAAGTTGTAACAAGCCTACCTTGCCCCTCTTCTCAGAGTGGCAACAAGGAACATACAACTTAAGATCCTCAAACATTATTTGAGCCATTAACAAATAAGCAATATCTCAGTTCAGTTCAGTTGCTCAGTCGTGTCCGACTCTGTGCAACCCCATGGACTGCAAAAGGCCAGGATTCCCTGTCCGTCACCAACTCCCAGAGCTTGCTCAAACTCACGTCCATCAAGTCGGTGATGCCATTCAACCATCAGGGAAGAACAAATACTTATTTCCCACAACGGATCTCTTTCCCAACCTCTCCTTGTCAGCTCAGCCTGAATTCAGAATTGCTGACGGGACTTTTCCCCGGGAAATCTCCCAGATAACTCAAATTTATTATATACAAAGGCTTCCCTGGTGGCTCAGATGGCAAAGAATCTGTCTGCAATGAAGGAGACCAGGATTCAATCCCTGGTTCGGACAGATTGCCTGGAGTAGGAAATGGCAACCCACTCCAACATTCTTGCCTAGAAAATCCTAGAGGAGCCTGGCGGGCTACAGTCCATGCGGTTGCCAAATGGGAACTCATCCCCTCTATAAAGACACTCCTCATTCTATAAACCCTAACAGAAACTCTGGCAATCTCTTTGACTTCTTCCTCTCTTGCTCAAGTGTTATCTGTCTTTTCTCCTATGTATTCTCCATCGTCCAGGCATCCCCCTCATCTGGATCACCATTACCACTTAGCTAGACTTCTGTTTACCATATTTGAACAGCTCTTTTTACCTTTAATCTCATCTCTCCCATCATTCTCTAAACTGCAATCTAAACAAGCTTTCTAAAATAGAAATCATATGTCACTCTCACACTAATAATCTTCCATGTCTCAGGACAGAATCCTTAACTTTTTAGGGTGAAGTCTCACAGTCTTAGCCTGATCTACAAGGCCCTTTGTGATATGAACCCTACCTACTCCTCCTGACTCTTGCAGTGTCTCTCCCCCTTCACACTCTCGGGTCTAGCCAGGCCTGCCTTGTCACACTGGTGCTCTGTGTATAACACAATTTTCTCTCATCACTTTCTTTCACCTACTCCTCACCTGCTTCATTTCTATTTATTTTTGCAGTTCCATTTATCTTTCAGGCATTGTCTCAGTTTCCCTTTCATCTCCCCTGGAAAGGGGCCCTTCACAAATACTCCCGTGGCACACAGCACTTTTCATACCCTAGCACTGAGCACACTGTATAACTGACTACCTGGATTTTCGCACTGGGTTTTAATCTATGAGGATAGTACCCAGGTTTCTTCTCACAGTGACAGTACCAATATTTAACATTCCTAGCGCATAGCTGTTTCTCAATACTTATTAGAGAATAAACAGGTGCTACTCAAAACCATTTTCTCTATATTCTAGAGACTCCAAAATTGCCCTTATTAGTAACATGAGAAATTCTGACATTTTAGGTAGAGAAATATCATGGTCTAACTTAGCTCTTAATAGGCAATCAAGTTGCTGTCTGAAGAATAGACGTGATGGAGCCAAGACAGGGCCTGAAGGAGGGGTTTAGGAGCAAAGCCAATAACCTGGCTCAGAGATGAGATCTGTATATATTTTCAGGGTGATATATTCTCAGGGTTTATATGACAAAACCTGATGCTTATCATGAGAAAAGAGTAAGATCATGGATGGCTCCTATATTTTGCACTAAGCAATACACCATATGGAGTATTTTTGAGTTGAAGAATACAAGGAAGAATAGGCTTGGGGAGAGGCAAAGCACGCTGGTGATGTCTATTAAATATACAAGTGGAGATGCTGAGTAGGCAGCCAAATATACGCTTTGTGTTTGGGATACAAGGAGGCCCTTTCCATTATGTATAATGTCCTTGAGGTTTTTGGTAGATGTTCTTTATCAATTTGAGGAAGGTCCCCCTATTCCGATTTGAGAATTTTTTTCCCATCATGAATGGATGTTGAATATCGTCAAAAACCTAATGCATCAAAGTTTTTAAATTGGTAAACTATCACAAAGGAGGCAAGAATGTCTTTTTGACACATGGTGCTGGGAAAACTGGACAGCTACATGAAAAAGAATGCAATCAGAACACTCCCTAACACTACACAGAAGAATAAACTCAAAATGGATTAAAGACTTAAATGTAAAGCCAGAAACTATAAAATTCTTAGTGGAAAATATAGGTAGAACATTCTCTGACATAAATCTGTATCTCTATCTTTTTGGATCTACCTCAGAGAGTCATGAAAATAAAAACAAAAACAAATAAATGAGACCTAATTAAACTTAAAAACTTTTGCACTGCAGAGGTAGTCATAAACAAAATGAAAAGATAACCCGAAGAATAGGAGAAAATATTTGCAAGTGACCAACAAGGTATTAATCTTCAAAATATACAAACAGCTCATATGGCTCAATATCAAGAAAAACCCCAAACAATCCAATTAAAAAAATGAGCAGAAGATCTAAACAGACATTTCTTCAAAGAAGGCAGACAGATGGTCAAAAAGTACATGAAAAGATGTTCAATATCACTAATTATCAGAGAAATGCAAATCAAAACTGCAATGAGGTATCACCGCCCACCTGTCAGAATGTCCATCATCAAAAAATCTACAATAAATGTTGGAAAGGGTGTGAAGAAAGGGCACCCTCTTATCCTGTAGGTATGAATATAAATTTGTACAACCATTATGGAGAACTATACGGAGAATCCTTAAAAAACTAAAAGTAAAGTATGACCCAGCACTCCCACTCCTGGGCGCATACCTGGAGAAAATCATAATTTGAAAAGATACATGCACACCTATCCATGCAGCACTATAACAGCCAAGACATGGGGGCAACCTAAATGTCCACTGAACAAGGAATGGACAGAAAAGATGTGGTGCACATATACACAGTGGAATACTACTCAGCCATCAACAGTGAACTGATGCCATTTACAGCAACATGGATGGACCTGGGTATCCTCATACTACGTGCAGTCAGACAGAGAAAGACAAAAACCATATTCTATCACTTACAAGCGGAATCTAACTTTTGAAATGATACAAATGGGGAATTCCCTGGCAGTCCAGTGGTTAGGACTCCATGTTTCCACTGCAGGGGACACAAGTTTGACCCCTGGTCAGGGAACTAAGATCCGGCGTACTGTGTATGTGCTTAGTCACTCAGCTGAGTCCGACTCTTTGCGAACCCATGGACTGTAGCCCGCCAGGCTCCTCTGTCCTTGGGGATTCTCCAAGGCAGAATACTGGAGTGGATTGCCATGCCCTCCTCCAAGGGATCTTCCCAACCCAGGGATTGAGCCCAAGTCTCCCACATTGCAGGCAGACTCTTTACCACTGAGCCACCAGGGAACCCCAAGAACACTGGAGTGGGTAGCCTATCCCTCCTCCAGGGCATCTTCCCAACCCCGGAATTGAACCAGGGTCTCACGCATTGCAGGTGGACTCTTTACAGGCTGATCTACAGGGAAAGCCCACATGTGCAGCCCAGCCAAAAAAAGGGATACAAATGAACTTATTTACAAATCCAAAACAGACTCAGAGATCTCAAAATCAGACTTGTGGTTACCAAAGGGGAAACATGAGGGGAAGTGATAAATTGGGAGATTGGGATTGACATATACACACGCCTGTATATAAAATAGATAATAGCGACCTACTGTGTAGCAGAGGGAGCTCTACTCAATATTCGGTAATAACCTATATGGGAAAGAACCTGCAATATATATATATAAATGATACTGATCAGTGCAGGGTTGCAATGAACCTTCAATCTCTAAAGAAACAAAAACAAGAAACCCCAGTATCTGGCAAGCACAAACGAAAAAATGAGGTGTGCCTGTAATTCTTCAATATTTGGTAGAATTCTCCAGTGATCCTGGCATCAATATTTTCTTTGGGGGAAGTTTTCAAACACAAATCCAATTTTTCTCACCCTCACAAGAAAAAAAATTTTAAGTATCTGTGATGACAGATGTTAAGTAAACTTATTGTGATAATCATTTCATAACATACTTATGTTGTACACCTAAAACTAATATAATGTAACATGTCAATTATATCTCAATTTTCAATATTTCATATTGGGTGAGTTATGGTAATTTGAATTTTTTGAGGAATTGTTTCATTTAATCAAAGTTACCAAATTTATGTATAGAGGTTATTCTTTTGTTTTTTGGTATTACCCATTACTCTTTTGATATCTGCAGAACATGTAATGGTAGCTCTTTTTCACTCCTGACATTGGTAATTTTCTTTTCTTTGTACTCTTAGTAGAGTTTTATCTTTTCAAAGAACTAACTCTTAGTTTCACTGACTTTATTATTTGTGTTCAATGTTACTGATTTCTGCTCTTCCCTTCTGATTTTTCCCTTCTTTCTGATTTGTATCTATTTGCTCTCATTTTTTTCTGGGTTCTTAGGGTAGAAACATTACTGATTTGAGATATTCCTCTTTTTTAATGTATGAATTTAGTGCTATAAATTTCCCTCATAACTGCTTTAGCTGTTCCTACAAATTTTGAAATACTGTATTTTCATTTCATTCATTTTCATTCAGTCCTCTATGTTTTATTTCCCTTGAGACTACTACTCTGATTCACAGAATACTTAGAAATGTGATCTTTAGCTTTTAAGTGTCTAGAGCTTTCCCTGTCAGGTTTCTATTATTGATTTCTAGTTTGATTCCACTGTCATCTAAGAACATACCCTGTATGATTTCATTCCTCCCACAAGCAGTGAGTCAAATAAGAAATCACCTGGGAAATTAAGAATAGCTTGACATAAATGGGGGAAAAAAAGTCCAACAAAGTCAAACTTAAGGAATACATCAGAAACAGTATTAAGAGAAAAATTATAAACATATACATTAAAACAGGAGGATCTTAACTGAATAACCTAAGTTTACACATTACATGAATTGAAAAAGAACAAACTAATACCAAAACTAGCAGAGGAAAGGGGAAAAAAAATCAAGATTAAAGTGGAGATAAATGAAGTCAATAACAGAAAAACAGAAAAATCAACAAAACCAAAAAGTTTATTCTTTGAAAAAAAATGAAATTGACATTTAGACTGACTAAAGAAAAAAGAGGGAAACTAAAATTACTAAAATGAAATCTGAGTAATTACTACCAATTTTACAGAAGTAAAAAGAATCATAAAAATGTTTTATGAACAATTGTATAACAAATTATATAACAGATGATATGGACAAATAAAGAAATACACAACCTACCATGACTGAATAATGAAGTAACAGAAAAAGTAAATAGGCCTATAACTAGTACAGAGACTGCTGCCAAGTCGCTTCAGTCGTGTTCGACTCTGTGTGACCCCACAGATGGCAGCCCACCAGGCTCCACCATCCCTGGGATTTTCCAGGCAAGAACACTGGAGTGGGTTGCCATTTCCTTCTCCAATGCATGAAAGTGAAAAGTCAAAGTGAAGTCGCTCAGTAAGTGTCGGACTCTTCATGACCCCATGGACTACAGCCTACCAGGCTCCTCCATCCATGGGATTTTCCAGGCAAGAGTACTGGAGTGGGGTGCCATTGCCTTCTCTGAGTACAGAGACTAGTCATCAAAAAACTTTCAAAAATAACGAATAGCCTAGGACCAGACAGCTTTCTGGTAAACGCCACCAAACACTTAAAGAAGTATTGACGCCAATCGTACTCAAAAATCCTCTTCTGAAAAAGTGAAGAGGAAACACTTCCTAACTCATCTTATAAAGCATGTATTGCCCTGATACCAAAGCCAAATAAAGACACGACAAGAATATTAAAGACAGGGGTCCCTTATAGATAATGATATAAACACTCTCAACAAAAGCTAGCAAATAGTATCCAGCAACATATCAAACCGATCACACACCATGACCAAGTGGATTTATTTGCAGAATGCAAAGATGGCAAATGGAATCAATAACAGACCATATTTACAGAATGAAGGAAAAAGATCCCGTGATCATCTCAATTGATGCCGAAAAAAATGACAAAATTCAACACCCTTTAATGATAAAAACACTCAAACTAGAAATGCTACAGGTCATCAACATGATAAAAGGCCATCTAAGAATATCCCACAGTTAATACCACACTCGATGGTGAAAGGCAAAGTAGTCCCGGTAGGCTCACGAGCGGGACAAGGATGTTTCACTTCCACCACTTCTATTCAACAAAGTATGGGAAGCACTAGCTAGAGCAATTAGGTGAGAAAAAGAAATAAAAAGTAATCAAACTGGAAAGGGATAAGTAAAATTGTCTCTGTTAATAGATGACATGATTTGACATACAGAAAACTCTGAAGATTCTGCACTGAAGATAAAACATGCAGCAAAGATGCAGGGTGCAAAATCAACATGCAAAAATCAGTTGTACTTCTATACATTAGTTACGAACAACGAAGCTGTTCATATAGTTTTGTTCATATACCTTACAAGATATACAAAAAATAGCTCTATATTTACCAAATACCTAAATGTAAGAGCTAAAAGTATAAAACTCTGAGGAGAAAATATTGGAGAAAATCTTTAGGACACTGGATTTGGTAATCACTTCTTAGATATGACACCAAAAGCACAGACAACAAAAGAAAAAATTTGACATCATCAAAATTAAAAACTTTTGTGCACACAAGGACAGTTTCATGGGTATCACTATCCAATAACCCATGGAATAGAAGAAAGCATTTTCAAATCATACATGGGATAAGGGAGTAATGTCCAGTATTCTTTTAATTTTTTTTTTTTTTGGCTCTAAAATTCCAATTTGTTTTTATATCTTCTATTTCTTTGGTGAAAATGTCTATTTCTTCACTGAGGTTATTTTTTATTTGTTTCATTATGTTTCATCATAATTGCTTACTGAAGCATTTTTAGCATGGCTTTATAAAACCTTGTCAGATAATTCTAACATGTCTTAGCTTGATGCTGCCATCTATTAGTTGTCTCTTTTTGCTCCGTTGAGATCCTCCTGGTTCTTAGTATAATAAGAAATTTGTCATTGCGGGGAGCTCCTATTATGGCTGAGTGTACCAGTAGGCCAGACATGAATATCCTGTAGATGACTAAGAAGAAATTTATGTAATTAAAATTTTTAAATACTACATACTGTAATAGCAAAAGAATAAAGAGTTAAGGAGACAAGAACAGATCTGAGAACTAATTGTAGAAACTGGAACACAAACTAGTACAGATTAATAATTACTTTCAAAGTGAATTTTAGATCCTAGAGTAATGATGGGCTAGGCATCTAGAGCAACCTTCCTACTTCAAACTAGCAGGTAGAAGGAACACAGCCACAGCATCTTGGGTCCCTCCACCTCAGGGTACAGGTCCTCAGCCTGCTGCTGCTGCTGCTGCTAAGTTGCTTCAGTCGTGTCCCACTCTGTGCGACCCCAGAGATGGCAGCCCACAAGGCTCCCCCGTCCCTGGGATTCTCCAGGCAGGTACACTGGAGTGGGTTGCCATTTCCTTCTCCAATGCATGAAACTGAAAAGTGAAAGTGAAGTCGCTCAGTCGTGTCTGACTCTTAGCGACCCCATGGACTGCAGCCTACCAGGCTCCTCCGTCCATGGGATATTCCAGGCAAGAGTACTGGAGTAGGGTGCCATTGCCTCCTCCGGGTCCTCAGCCTGAGTTCCCCCAATTGCCCCAGATGAACTTATTGACTTCTTTTCTACGAGGATGCAATGAGAGAGACAAACACTAAAGAGCGAATATGGCACAGCAAAAACATAGAAAATATGTTTTTGCTAACTCTCTCTAGGCTGAGAGTTCTGAGTTGGAACTTCTGTTTCACTCCCTGAGAACTGTGTAATCTCTGGTAATTTACTTGCCTGTGTGGTTACTCTCAGGGTTACAATAAGAATTAAGCAGGAATGTGTATAAAGGTTTGGCACGGTGTCTGGCATCCAACATTTGTTCAGTAAATATTAATAAACTCCAAATAACTGACTCTAGTGGAGCCAAGGGCTTACTTTCCAGAATATCCACCATCCTTGTGTAGCTATCTGGGGAATTTTATTTAATAAAGCCACACTTCAGAATGTTGGTTGAACCTAACCGTTGAACCTAAAGGCACCTGCCCATCAGTTAAACACAAATAGTTAAGAAAGCATTCCTCTTGTCAAGTTCAATTTAATACAGTATCACTGTGTATACTCCCTAACATCAAACTTGCTAAGAGACTACAACTTAATGATTTCCACCACTAAAAAGAAATGATAATTATGCAACATGATACGGGTGTTAATTATCATTACAATGGCTTTTAAAATATATAAATGCTTCCAATTAGCATGTTATATACCTTAAACATCTCCAATATTCCATGTTTCAATTAATTAAGAAAGCAAGTCTCTCCCCATAATTGCCTAGATCTCAAATAGTCCCATAGGAAGAAATCAAAGCAAATGCCTAAAGTGACCTTTATATTCAGTATTAATAATTCAGAAACCCAAGGACACATTAATGGACACACCTGAGGCCCCCCCTCTTCTGTAAACAGACCACAGTGGCGGAACTTCTGATAAATAAAGGCTCAAAGCCTGCCTGATAGGCTTGAGATTAATGGAGAGAGAGAAATCAGTAACAGCATTTCTAAACACAAACTAGCAGTCACTGTTTCTTTAATTTACTGGAACAAATGTAAGCCACTTCTACACCGAAGGGCAGGAAGGCTGACAAGACACACAGGATGGCTGCATCCACACTGCTCGATGGGCAGCAGGGAGCACAGAGCGGGTGCGCAGCGGGAGAGGAAGGGTGTGGGCTGGGCATGTGTCAAGGAAGACAGCACTATGAATATATGAGTTTGGAGGCAGTTTGTTGGCTACAGTATTGTCTCCTAAAAATTACCAACTGATTTCATTATCAATTTCAGTGACTTCCCTGGTGGCTCAGACAGTAAAGTATCTGCATACAATGCGGAAGACCTGGGTTCGATCCCTGGGTTGGGAAGATCTCCTGGAGAAGGAAATAGCAACCCACTCCAGTACTCTTGCCTGGAAAATCCCATGGACAAAGGAGCCTGGTGGGCTACAGTCCACGGGGTCGGGCAAAGAGTCGGACACAACTGAGCGACTTCACTTCATCAACAAAACCAGAACACAATGAACTCAGCTGTTCAACAAATGAACAGCTTAGTCAAGCCAAAATAAATAATCATTGGAATATTCTGAGGCAACACTGACAACCAAGACACATTAAACAAAAAGAAAGGTCACCTTTGACATAAGCATACCAATTAACTGAACTTTTAGTTAATTCACATTTTGATTTCATGGAATAACCAAAGTCAAGATAATCAGACCAGAGGTTGAAAGGGAACTTCGAGGGAAGGCCATATAGATGTCTCCAACCTTTGGAGATGAGAGGTAAGCCTTGCCCTTTTCAATTACAAAATAAACAGGGCTTCAAAATACTAAATACAAATACCAGGCAGATATATATATCCAAAATATATATAAAATATGTATTTGTATATATATTAATGGCATGCTGAATACCTACCAGGATTTGTAATCGTGAGTAAATCAAGACCCTCCTGCAACTCGAAGGCGCCTGAGGGTTTGCACACCATGGGTCTCACACTCCACTCACTGCTCAGTTGCTCAGAAGAGCTAAACCAAGCCCCGCCAAGAGTTCCATCCTGTCCACATTCCCTGAGTGCCTGCCAGGTGCCAGGCATCTTACCAGGCTCTGGGGAAGAGCTCAGGCTATTCATCACCACAGATCCGGGTTTCTCTTACTTTTCCACAAATTAGCAGGACACACAATGGCTTATATTAACTCCACTTCCCAAAAGCTATCAACAGTTCAGAGGGATTCACTTTGCAGACCATGTTCTTACAAAGCTAACACGCTGTACTTGTACATTTCAAAGAGTCAATTATTTGACCAAATATAAACATAATAGTGAATAAATTCACATTCCACAAAAAACAATGAGAGTGAGAGCTAATTGTTACTTTTTGGTTTTGGTACCTGGACTTCACTATCACGGCAAAACACTAAAATGAAGCTATTTTTATCCCAGAGCTGCAGGGACGTTCACAGGGAACTCCTGGCCCCTAACCTGCTGTCAGTAACAGAAAACAGAAGTAGCTTAAACCTGAAAAGCTTCCCTCTTTTCCCTGAGATTAGTAATATGAAATTAACAATTATCTCTTAAGAATAACAAAAAGGAGACTATATGATGTTAATAATATATGCAACAAATGAGGTGAAACTAAATATTCAAGTAGATGAAAAATATACTTAATGGTTCAAGAAAAGACTAAAATGAAACATGCCAGTTACACAGACACCAGATAATCGGATCAAGAGGAGTTAACACGGTAAGTTTTCAATACACATCAACAAGAAACAAATCCAGAGGGAAGGCCACTGTTGCGTTATTAGAAATAGTTTAAAATATTCCCAACTGAAAATGCAAAGGCCTAAGTCTAACCCCTGATCTATCATGAAATAGATGAGAGAATCCAGGCAAGCCATTTTGCCTTTCATCCGAGAGAGGCTGGACTGGAGAGAACCTATTATCACTGTGACCTACTGTCCTTCCCAGCTTTAAAGTAAGATCTATGAAATGAAAACACAAAGCTACAACATTACCATGTTACTGTAATCAGATGGGTCATACGTGCGCTGTTTAAAAATCTTCCAGTGTTTCATAAATTCTTCACTCATCTCACAGATCTGTCCATTTAAAATCGCTCCCTTGGTACCGCCAAATTCAAGCCTTTCCAGCTTTTCAAATTCCAATATGGTGACAAATATATCCTTTGAAAAAACACAGTAAAGATCTTTCCACCCTCTTGAGTAGTTAAAGAACATTTTTAAGATTCAAAGAAAGAAATTTTCCAGCATTCAAAATTGGTGAGTCAATAGACATTTACATGACGGAAAATGTTATTATGATTTAAATCAACAAAGTAACTGCCTACTTTTAAAATTATACTCCCATTTTCACATGGACTGAAAATTATTGAGCAGTATAGGTGACATCTAACTTAACCGCAGCTAAACATTTACCTGTCTCATTTCACTTCCTTCTGAGCCTAAGTCAGATGCCCAGGCATGATCCACCAACACTATGGTGAATGGGCTGTTAAGAGAGCGTGGTGCAAGCTGCCCAGTGTTATGCATTTGGCACTCAGACTTCAAGAGTCATTCAGAAGGACTTCTCTGGTGGTTCAGGGGTTAAGACTCTGAGCACCCAGTGCAGGGGAAATGGGTTCAATCCCTGGTCAGGGAACTAAGATCCCACACACTGCGTGGTGCAGCCAAAAATTAAAAGGCATCTGGGCTGCTTAAATGATGAGAATTTTCAAAACATAAAACTGTGATTTTGAATGAAATTTGACAAATCTAACAGCAAAAAAGCCCAAACTTGCTAGAGTTTCATAAAGAAAATAAGGCAGTTCAAAACGTGAAAAAAAAAATCGTGGCCAGTTGGCTCCATAGAAACTGGTGTTTAAATGTGTTTACATGTATGCATTCATTCAATGGCTTCCCAGGTGGTGCCAGTGGTAAGGAAGCCTCCTGCCAATGCAGGAGACTAAGTCACCCTGGTTCCACCCCTGGGTCCAGAAGATCATCTGGAGAATGGCATGGCAACCTACTCCAATATTCCTGCCTGGAGAATCCATGGACCCTACAGTCCATACGGTCGAAAAGAGTAGGACACAACTGAAGTGATTTGGCACACAGCAATTCATTCAATGTTTGACTTTTTGGTATTTAAAACATTCATAAAGAGCACATGTTTTCGCATCCTTTTCACCTATTTTCATGGATAGCTTTAATATTTTAATAGTGAAAGTGAAGTCTCTCAGTTGTGTCCGACTCTTTGCGACCCGTGGACTCTAGCCCACCGTCTCATTCCCTGTCATCCCCTTCTCTTCCTGCCTTGAAACTTTCCCAGCATCAGGGGCTTTTCCAATGAGTCAATTCTTTGCATCAGGTGGCCAAAGTATTGGAGTTTCATCTTCAGCATCAGTCCTTCCAATGAATATTGACTTATTTCCTTTAGGATTGACTGGTTTGATCACAAGGATCACAAAGGTCACTGATACCTAAAGATTAATGAAGTTTTGAAAAAAGAAACCAAAGCTCTGTAACTAAAACTTTTACTGTATCTTGACAGCACTGGCCTTGTAAGTTCCTCATGAAAATCACCAAGGAAGCAAACCTCTCACCTCCTACTCAAACAGAATAAATAATCTGTTCCCTGAATCATATTATAGGGCTTTTGAATTAACCTACAATATAAATCAATTAGAAGCCAATAAGTAATTACCTCTATTTTCATGAAACGATCAAGAAATTTGTCAAATCTATGAAACACCAGATGAGACTGGAAATCCCATGGTTTCAGTTCCTTATTTCCCATAAAATAGCTAGCCAATCCTTTTCTATAGTTGAAGAAACAATTTTTGAAAGTCTTAAAGATGTTAATGGTCACTTGAACCTTTTCCAAACAGTCTTCAATTTCCCCTTTCAAGAGATCTTCAGGTGAAAGGTAAGCTATTGCCTAGAAATCAAAGAAAGAATGATAAGAAAATATGTTTAATAGTTTTCCTGAAAATATCCATTTCAATGAAATGTTTTATTTTTCAGTGAGTGAAGTGAAATCACTCAGCCGTGTCCGACTCTTTGTGACCCCATGGACTGTAGCCTACCAGTCTCCTCAGTCTATGGGATTTTCCATGCAAGAATACTGGAGTGGGTTGCCATTTCCTTCTCCAGGGGATCTTCCCGACCCAGGGATTGAACCTGGGTCTCCTGCGTTGCAGGCAGACGCTTTACCCTCTGAGCCACCAGGGATTTTCAAATAACAATGTCTAGAATTGGGCCAGCGATGCTGTGAAACAGAAGACACAAATTCTAGAAATTCAGGTAACTAGGTTTTAATGACATACATGTATACATTAACGAAATCTACAGAAGATGCTGTAATTACTGGCATCAAACATTCAACCATGACTGTTTTTGCTAAGCTTCAAAGATAAAACAATGTGTAATCAGAATTTGCATGGCTATCTGAGGCAGCAAATACTCTACAATTTTATTTTTTCATATAAGGAAATGTAGCGGCCAGGAAGGGAAACCTATGAGATCATGTATTTTAAAAATATGGTCATGTTACCTGGCAGCACAGGGTCACTTGCAAAGGTGAGGAAGAGCTGACAGAGGTGATTATACCACTGGCAATTCTTTTAGGTTAACAAACTTCTCTTCTGGGAGCTCATTACAGGACATAAACTCTAGCTAAGATAAGCAATCTGAACTGATTTTGAATAGTTGAAATGCAAAGGTGAGAACGATTAAAGAGAAACCAGCAGATTCATGTAGCAGCTCTCACAGTACCATCGCTCAGTTCTTCCCTTTCCCCTATTTGTTATGAATCTTCACAATTTCCCTGTTTAGGGACCTCAAGAACCTATAAATTCTAATCCTGATGCATCTTCACCGCATATAAATTAAAGGTAAAATTGCATGCCTTTAATTCTACAGTTGTTTAGAAAGCTGTAACAGATCTCAATAGAGAATGTAATAAAAGCAGGTTCAACACAGTCTATTGAAAGAATGATTTCTAAATGCAGAGGTATTATCCTCCTTCTCCCATAAATGACTACAGTTTTACAGGCATTGGCTACAGTTTTACCAGAAATACAGACTCTAAGACATAAATGTGTAAAGTAGTTAAGAATATCATTCACTTGGTGTCTAAAAAGCCTACTGACTAATTCTTTCAACTCTAGCTAGATTCCCAATCTATACTCATTTCTCACTCAGGCTGGATGGTAAATTAACCTCTCCCTAAAGGTTGCTAAATTTCATACAGAACAGGGATGAGAACTCCTAGGAATCCCTCAGTAACTTGAGTTTTGTAAGAGTCTTCACATTGGTATGGATTAGGGATTCCATCAGAGAAGGCAATGGCACCCCACTCCAGTACTCTTGCCTGGAAAATCCCATGGATGGAGGAGCCTGGTGGGCTGCAGTCCATGGGGTCATTAAGAGTCGGCCATGACTGAGCGACTTCACTTTCACTTTTCACGTTCATGCATTGGAGAAGGAAATGGCAACCCACTCCAGTGTTCTTGCCTGGAGAACCCCAGGGACAGGGGAGCCTGGTGGGCTGCCGTCTCTGGGGTCGCACAGAGTCGGACACAACTGAAGAGACGCAGCAGTAGCAGCAGGTCCCCTGTCCAAAGCCTTATAAAATAAAAAATGACTAACCAGTTATTTTATCAATAAGCCAATCAATTAATGAATTTATCAATGATAGCATTTTTTAAATTTAATTTTTATTTTACATTGGAGTATTGTTGCTCTACAATGTTGTATTAGTTTGATGCCTGTCTCCCAGCTTTTTCATCTTATTTATGTGATTTTATGGACTCTTGCTTAATTCTACCATCCCTTTTCCAAGCTCAACCTTGCAGACTTAAACTCTTTGTCATCTAGGATCTTGTGAATAAGAATATTCCCAAGAGAGACACTAAGCAAGCTGTAGAACAGAGTGGAGGGCCTAGAGTGGTAATGACTCACAACGAACAGGGAGCAGAGTTTGGTAACCATGGAAGAAAAGCAAGGCCCTAAAATAAGGCACCATTACTGTGCCATTATCCACAGTGTGCCATTATCCAAGGCGGTCAGATGATGCCTTTAATACGCCTGGCCTAAATGACTATGTTAACAGCCACTGTTAGAAAACAAGTAAAGAGAAACACATTTGCTTTTAAAGTAACAAAGGATTTCTGACCGTGCCTGGAATGCCTAGAAAGATCAGTCAGACAAGGAAAACGAGTGAAGCAGATCAGGAACAACAGTGGGATGGTGGAGACCAAGGTCACCTGGACAGCACGTGGCCCATCTAAAGGCGGGAGCTGAAGCTCTAGCAGCTGACTGTGTCAATGGGGATGGAAGAACCAACGTAGAGAGACCTGACTTTTCAGTGGAGGCTAGAATGCCGGAATTTAAATAAGACCGAATTAATTTAAGCATTAGCAACATTTTTTTTAATAAAAAATTCCAAAATACTATGCAAAATAAAAACACTGCATTGATCCATTGGCCAAACACAGTCAACAGAATGCCAGCTTATACTTCTGATAATAAGCTAAGGGTTCAAGGGTTCCAATGTTTCATAAACACACTGAAGTGTACAGATTCACAGAAACAAAGTACATAAAAACTACGAAAGGAAATTATAAAAGACATAAAATGTGTAACTACACAAACTGTGCAAAGTACAAAATTAAAAGAACAACATGGTATAATTCTATTCTATACCCACAAATCACAGCAAAATTTTAAAAAATGGTAATGCTAAAAGCTGGTGAATTACAGTAAAACTTGTTACACATAATAATAGCAATGCACTTAACATAAACCTTTTAAAATAATTTGTATATATCAAATATTGTTCAAGAGTCATGAAAAGATCATACCCCTTAATCAATATCAGGAATTTATATTAAGCTGATTATCCAAGTTAAGGAAAAAGGATTTTTGCATAAAGTTATCTACATATTGTTTGTAATACAAGTGGCTGGAAGCAATCTACATATCCAATAAAAATAAATTAACTTTTCAAGAAGATAGTTAAAATTATATGATAAAATGCATTAATAAGTTTTAGAGGAAGGAAAATTCTTTTAATGCTGAATTTGAGAGGGATGAAATTATAGGACTACTTCCATTATAAATGTCATACAATATTTTACAGATATCACTGCTGCTGCTGCTAAGTCCCTTCAGTCATGTCCGACTCTGTGCAACCCCAGAAATGGCAGCCTACCAAGCTCCTCTGTCCCTGGGATTCTCCAGGCAAGAACACTGGAGTGGGTTGCCATTTTCCTTCTCCAATGCATGAGTGTGAAAAGTGAAAGTGAAGTCGCTCAGTCATGTCCAATTCGTGACCCCATGGACTGAAGCCCACCAGGCTCCTCCATCCATGGGAATTTTCCAGGCAAGAGTACTACAAATGCAAAATAAATATATAAAATGAACAGATAAAATCCAGATGTCAAAATCTCCTCAAAAGTCACTACACATAATAGGTCTGAGGTTTGTGAAGCCTGGTTTGTACTGCCTCACAACATCCATGGGAAGAGGGCTCAGTCAGACCCACCATGACCAGGCCTGGCTGCCCTAGGTGGGGACAGCGGGAGGTCAGTTACCCCCAGACAAGCTGGGTTTCTGACCAGATCAGGGCGCTTGAACAGGTGGCCTGGGTCACGGCCCCATATTTTACAGACATCACTAGTATACCACATATTACATGGTAATTAGAAATAAAAACTTATTTTAAACTATGGAGCATAACATAATGGGTAAGAGCTCTTTCTTACAAGCTGGATGACCTTGGGCATGCTATCTATCCCTTCTGGACTTTGGGTGTCTTTTTTTAAATATAAGCTGGATCTACTAATAAATAGTACCTATATCATAGTGCCGTTAGAAGATCAAATTCATAGATTTTTGTAAAGGGCTTAGAAGAATTCTGGTAAATAAAAGAAACTACACAGTGCATGCTGGGGCTTTCCAGGCGGTACAGTAGTAAAGAATCCACCTGCCAATGCGAGACACACAGGAGACACTGGTTTGACTCCTGGGTTGGGAGGATCCCCTGGTGGAGAAAATGGCAACCCATCCCAGTATTCTCACCTGGGAAATCTCACGGACGGAGGAGCCTAGTGGGCTACAGTCCGTGGGGTTGCAGAAAGTTGCACATGGCTAACTGGCCATGCACATAGACACTATGCATTAAAAAGGCATTAAAAATCAACTGGACAACAAACAACTGGAGGTGGCGATGGGTGTTGCAGAGTTTAGCTCTTCAGAGAACCCAGGTATGAAAGTTTACTCATTGCCCATTTTTGATTCCTTCCATGTTGGGACAGATTTACTACAAAGTCTACTTGGAGAATCTAGGAAATTGGGTCAACTAAACCTTTGGACATAAGCCAGGAATAGTAACTAAGGAACAAGGGAAGCGAGGTTATTTCCTCAGGAGTTTGGCAAACTTTGACCATGGACACTGACCAGGGGCCAGGGATAATAGGTTAACAGGCTTACAGCTAACCAGGGCTCTTTGCAAGCCATCTATAAAAATGAATGACAATCTTTGAGCTTTCTACACTAACAGGGCTTTGTAGTAAAAGTTTGGATCATTCTCAAAATGAGATGAGGATCCTCAAAAGGGGTTTGGGAGAAGCTGTGGTCACAGTTGTTAAAACCGCAGTAGGGATCAAAGCCTTTCACATGAGATATGTCCATTAGGGCCCAGTGCGCTCACTTAACAAAAGGGCAAAACTGAGTTTGCACAACAGAGAAACAGAAATAGAATGAAGCTAGAGGAAACACTAAAATATAGCAAGGAACTGATCCGTTATCTCCAATCAAGAGCTGCAACTAGTTCATAAGTCAACAGTTTGGAACTTTTCAACTGAGCATTTCATTTAGGTTCTCTCCTTTGATCCTTACAACAGCCCACGAACTAGGCACTTACAAGGGCAGAAACTGAGGCTTAAAAAAGTGATTTAACTCTACTGTGTGCTCAGTCATGTCTGACTCTCCTGAGACCTCATGGACTATAGCCTGCCAGGCTCCTCTGTCCCTAGAATTCTCCAGGCAAGAAAACTGGAATGGGTAGCATTCCCTTCTCCTCTAAAATGGTTCAATTAGATTTGAATCTTGGTTGGTCTGAGTCCAAAAGCACTTTGCATATATTCTGTCTCATCAGCAGCAGAGAGAACACACACACCCACACACCTACCTCAATCTTATACTCCCCAAACTTTAAATTGCAGGTCAGAAGACCTGTACTTTAATTTGTCCCCCTAAACTCTCAAGGAAATTGAGCAAATGATATATCTTTCAAGTTTCAGTTAATTCATCTGAAAAAGTATCAGGGATTGGAATGGAACCCAGTTCCCCAGCCAGTTTCCCCTACAACACCCTTCTCTTGAATGCTTAGGACAGCAAAGTGCTGGGGCCTGGGGCAGCAGAAGCTCTGAGCTGCTTGCCTTGACTATGAGCAGATTTTCAGGGTTCCCAGTTTCCTCCAATTTACCCCACTGTGCAATAAAATTTTTTAATTTTCAGTATGAGTCATGAGGTGAGAAGCATTAGACTAGATTGGGGATTTATTTAGGTCAATCATAGTTGTCCACCCTTCCCTGAGCTAGTGATCCAGATCTGTCTAAAATATCCTATCTTCCTGGCCACAGAATTGCTTCAGGAGAGAAAATAAAATGCTTTCAGTTCAGTTCAGTCGCTCAGTCATGTCCGACTCTTTACGACCCCATGGACTGCAGCACACCAGGATTCCCTGTCCATCATAAAACCCATCGGTCCAGAACTAAAAACAAAGTCAGTCTCTTTCCAGGGAAGTTCTAGTAGCAGAATATCCCTCTAGGGCTACCAAAAGCCACCTTATTTACATGTGATGAGAGGCTAAGAATCAAGTCAATCAAACACACATGAGCAAAGTGGAGTTTTGAAATTATCATCTGATTCTCCTGGAGAATGCTAATCCTCAAGTCTTTGCACACTGAGACTTTCCAGTTAATGTGAACTTAGGCCCTTCTTTCTGTTCCAGTTTGCCAGTTACAGGTAGAAGTGATGCAACTCTCGTAAGAGGCGTTCTTAGCCACACAAAGGCTAAGCCACATGCAGAGATTCTGATTCTCTGGCATCCATTTTACAAAAACCCCTTAGGGGTTCAGACCCACACCCTGATATAGACCCTGCTATGGACTGAACTGTGCCATACCCTCTGAAACAGTGCCTGTGTTGGAGCCCTAACCACTAATGTGACTACCCAGAGATGGAGTCTTTAACAGGTAATTCAGGTTAAATGAGGACAGGAGGGTGGACCCCAATCTGATAGGATTGTGGTTTTGTAAGAGGAGGAGGAAAATCTTTCTCTCCACCACATGAGGGCACAGAAAGAAGGCAGCTATCTGCAAGCCAGAAAGAACACTGGACAGAATACACCAATGCAGGAATCTGGACTGGTCTCCCAGCCTCCAAAACTGTGAAAAAGCAATTTCTGAAAATAAAACCACCCAACCTGTGGAATTCTGTTATAGCAACTCAAGCAAGCTTACGCACACACATACACAGACACAAGCACCCTTCGAGAATCACTAGATGATACGCCCTTCTAGTATCTTTTAGCTCTGAAATTATGAAATGCTCTCTGATATTATGGACACAAGAGGAATGAAAACTTTCCACTGGATGAGGAAGCAATCTAATTTGTTAAAGTACTTTGTAATGTAAGTAAACAGTAGAGAAACAATTATAAGCAAGAGATTTTTAAAGATCACCCATGAATCAACATTTTTTTTAATTCGACTATTTTTTTTTAATTCAACTACTATTTTTTTTATTCGACTACTATTTTTTGAGGATCATTCTTGCTTCTACCCAGTTCTCTACTTTCCAAAAGTCTTCCCTCAGCCTGCATTTCCATGGAAACCAAAAGGAAAGATACAAAGAAAGTAACTACACATGTGCGCCTTGTATTAGAAGCTACCTTAAATCTCTGAAGAAAAGTACGGTATTAAACAGAATCCAGTAACACCCTGTCCTGTGATTGTATTCAAGTTAATTCTAGTGCTCCTTTGCCATTTAGGATAGAAAATCACCTGGCCTTTGTTACCATAAAAGTCATCTCTGAAAAAAGAGGGATACAGTGATCTCTAACTGGATTTATTCATTCCTCATTGATTTAATAAAACTTGAAAAGTGAAAGCAATAGTTTTGCTCAGTTGTGTTGGACTCTTTGTGACCCCATGGACTATAGCCCGCCAGGCTCCTCTGTCCATGGAATTCTCCAGGCAAGAACACTGGAGTGGGCTGCCATTCCCATCTCCAGGGGATCTTCCCAACCCAAGGATCAAATCCCGGTCTCCTGCATTGCAGGCAGATTCTTTACTGCTGAGCCACCAGAGAAACCCCAATAAAACCTACTACATGGCAATAATTCTCACTGACTCTATTTTTTCATGCTACATACCTGGTCAATGAAGAGATTACAAAACTCTTGCAATAAAACTATAACCCGAGCAGGGGTATTATAAAACTTGGAATGACTCCAGATCAGACAGATGGTATGAAATAATGGGGCAATTAATACACCGGTCTGTGGGAATTCCGTCTCCTGCAGACACTGAATGTGTCTTCTCAGGGGTCTCAGGTAAAGTTCCACATCTTGGGCTTCGAGCAGAGCTGAAAGGAAACCACCATTACTGTGAGGCAGTCTCTTCTATCTAAATTCGCTTCACAAGCTCAAGACAACAATGCAAAACAACATGGTTATACTTAAATGTTGCCTCTTTTTAGATTATTTATCCTACAATTGACACATGACAGGTTAGGAAAAGCTGCACATATTGTCTGGCTGTAAGAATCCTTCAAAAGAGCCCGGCCATATTCACCCTTACAGCACAAGTAAATTGTGACTGAAGACTCACAAGCTTCATCAGCAGAATGTTAATTCCTCCTAGGTACTTGCTACCAGCACAATTTAATCATTTATTGTTTCATTCTTCTATCCTAGGAGACTAACTTATAGAATGACTGAAAATTTTTCTATTACATTATTATTCAAAATATAACTACTGGAATTTTTAAGCATGGGTAATGAAAATATTTTGGACATAGATGGAGGCAATAGTTACAGGATACTGTGAATACACTGAATGCCACTGAACTGCACTCTTTAAAATCTTATGTTATGTGAATGTTACCTTAAGTTTAAGCAGATCATATTGATGTTTGGTAGAAACCAACACAACACTGTAAAGCAATCATCCTTCAGTTAAAAATAAAGAAAACTTTAAAAATTGTTACGCATGGTAGGAATAAGGCATATTTTTTAAAGCTATATAAAAAAAATTTAAACAGTTAACTGTTACTAATTACTGCTTCATCTAATTCAAATTTTCTCTTAAAACTGGCCCTTTTGATGGCCCTAAATAGATTTCCTTCAGATTCCATTTTACTCCTCAGGCTACAAATACTTTTGCTTAACTAAAAGGCATCTCCTATGAAAGCAGGATATGAAGGAAACTAAATTCTTGTTTTCTTGTGTATCCCAAAATACTCCTGTTAGAGATTAAAAACAAAATAACCTGCTACAGTTTTTTTTTTTTTTGGCTGTTGGAATCAGATTATCTACCCACCCACAGTACTCTACTTGACAAGTAACTCATATATCTGTCCACCTAATAATAAAGACCTGGGAAGAAAGAGAGGGTCTAAGAACCATTTTTATCCCAGATGCATTCATGTTCTGAAATGAGTGTTTTCAATATTAATTTCAAAATCAAATAACTGCATGTAATAGGTAAAGTGCCCTTAAAACGTGATAAGCGTATCTAGCGACTTTACAGAGCCGCCAGTAAATGTTCGGGAGGGCCTTCTAACTAACTAACAATGGCTTTGGGCCACTTGCTCTACTCAAAGTGTTTTTTCCCCTGAATCTCTAGGCTGTATGCTCATAAGGCTCTAAGGATCCCTGGGATTTATTCCTGTAGACCTTATATCCAAAGAAAATGTTAAATCTTACCAACAGAAAAAAAACACAAGCAGCTTCTATTTGTGGAGGGCACTTACTGTGTGCCTAATACTTTGTACTTGTTGTTTAGTTGCTAAGTCATGTCAGACTCTCTAGTGGCCCCATGGACTATAGCCCACCCAGGCTCCTCTGTCCATGGGATTTCCCAGGCAGGAATACTGGATTGCCATATCCTTTCCTGGGAGATCTTCCCAACCCAGGAATCGAACCCATGTCCCCTTCATTTCCTGCATTGGCAGGCGGACACTTTACCACTGAGCCACCAGGGAAGCCTGGTACTTTGTACACTATATATTAAATCTTCAATTCAGTGGTTCTCAGCCGGGGGAGGTCTTCCCCACTGAGGGTCATCTAGCAATGTCTTAAGTTTTTTCTTTGTCATAATGGGCATGGGGGTAGTGGGTAGACTCCAGCAATGCTGCTAAATATGCTGCAATGCATAGGGCGGTTCCCCACCAAGAATTATCCCACCCAAAGTGTCAGTGGTGACAAGGTTGCAAAACAGTGCTTCAATCTTTGTAACAATTTGCAGAGTTTTAATGTACCAATTTGGCCAATGGAAACCAGAGACTCAGCAAAAAGATGTACTGAGTGGATCTGGGGCAGAAACTCAGATCTAATTCCCTCTGTTTGAAAAAAGGCCTTAAGACAAGAGTTTATGGAGAAAAGTCTAAAAAGTTAGCATAACTTTCTCAAAGTAAATTTTAAGTATTTTATAACCTTCCATGTATTATACATTAAAAATTAAAAAAATAATTTTCTAATGTCAGAAACAAAAACAGCAGTTCCCTGGTGGTCTGGAGGTTAGGACTCTGTGCTTTCACTGCTGGGGGTCCGGGTCCAGTCTCTGGTCTGGGAACTAACATCCCACAAGCTGTGCACATAGCCAAAAAAACAAAACCACCAGCTACTGGGCCATGCTATCTTACAGTTTTATCATTTAAAACTTTAGAATCATGAATCATATCCATATTTGCTTACACATGCCTAAAGAAACATGAACAGAAATCAAAAAACTATGGCAGGGGGTTACTCCTGGTTGAGACTGAAAAGATTACGAGAATTTGCACTATTTTAAATTATAAATACCATCTTATAATTTCTGGCTTCTAACAATGTGCGTGTATTATCTGTTGGAAATTCAACAAACAAACCCTCCTCTCTCTGTGTTAAATCTTCAATGATGATTTTGCATTCTTAGGAGTTAAATAAATGGTGGAACTTAAGCAAATTCCGAGATTCTACTGGAGAATAACTGGACTAATTGCAGCCCAACTGTTGATTAGAAAATCTCCATGCTGGGCATTCAATGACTTCCTGATAAATACCAAAAGCCTTTTCCCTCCACACAGGCATTCTCAAAGTACTTAAATGGTTTACTAATAGCTGAAGAATAAATTGTAGATGATTAAGATGGATTTACCATTAGAAGAGTCAAGTGCAATCATTTCAAGAGCATATGAAGGGTAGAAGGAGGCTGAGCAAACAGGCAGGAGTCTGATCAGGAGGGACCTCTGATCCAGGCCAAGGGACACGAGTCTTACCATTTTTCACAGCCATGAAAATGTTCTTCAATGTTGGAAAATAGCTGCTTCGCTTATTTTTCAGGATCTTAACCATTTCGAGGACAATAGGAGTCTGAAGCTAAATTGAAATATATATATAACCTAGATTAATGACTAAATAAAAGCATTCTGCAAAAAATATTTAAATTATATTCCATTAATGCACAATACACACAGTATTTAATACTCAAAAGATGTACCTGGTTTCAAGTTGAAAATAATTTTTTAATTAACATTTTTCCTTAAGCTTGTATTTTATTTTACATTTATAGGTCTTTGACTTTTTTAAAAACCTGATTTACATTTTATTATATATGTAAGATAAATTTTCATATAAAATCTGTTTCAGAAAAATCTCTAAGAGATAGATGAACAAGTGAATGAATGTCTTAGTTTTTAGAACATTAAATTGAATAACTTCTAAGGCAAACATTAGCAGAGGAACCAGTTAGTTCTTCCAAAGTTGCATCTCTCCACTAGGCAAAGCCTACTCCTTTCCCAAGTCAATTATATCAACTAGATTAATTAAATCATAAAAATCTTCAACATTTTCAACAAGTTCCCTTGGGAACTACACTTCCTAAGCCACAAAGTGCTTCCAATTACTCACATGCTGTCAAAATATTTTCAAAAAGGCAAATTCACCTTTAATACCCATTAATTAAATTCACCTTTAATACTCATACTATAGAGAATTTTGCAGTAAGAATTGAGTAAGTCATTCAGACAGTGTGTTAAATCTTTAAAGTTATTGGAAATCACTGCTTTGGGGCACCAAATTCAACAAGTGACTCTGCTAATTCAATTGACAAGCAATTTCTAGGGCTCTCTACTTACTTGATCATAAATGCATGATAGGTTCTCTCTTCTCATCGTCCAGAAATTCAGTTCAGTTTGAGGATTTGAGTGAAGACCATTTAGCAAAGGCTGCACTGAATCTTTCTCTACAATTTCTTGGATTTGATGTGACCATTTGATAACCACTGATTCAATTGCATGGAGTACTTTCCTTTCATTTGGCTCCAGTCTGCAAACACTGAAATGATTAATAATATAATACAAAAATGAATCATTTCATCCAACTAAGGAGAGGACTTAGTATTTTAATAACTATTTTTTTATTTTTAAAATATGCTGTCATTACAATAATATTCCTATATTGCTAACATGGGGGTGTTACGGGGGTGTGATATTAAGTAGGTATATCAGCTCTCCATTTTGACATCTTGTGTAAGCTGTATCATTACGTACTTGGTCTCTGAATATTTCTGATCCAGGTCAATGTTTCCTGCAATAGTGGGAATTGGCAGAAGAGTTCTTCTCAACATTTTGCCCCTAAAAATATGCATTTTACTTTTCATGACTTCTATATGATGTTCCATGTCTTGTGAAATAAAGCATGACCAGGATGTATGGTTGTTCTTATTAGAAATAATTGGCACTAAAATCTAGAGAAAGAAAAACATTTTAAGAAGCAGAAAAATTAATTCACAGATAATGTATTCCTTCAAAGATTTTCTTGTTACACAAGATCAGCAACTAAACCACTCAATTTCAATTTCATAAATGTCCTCCCATGATATCAAATCTACAAACAGATGACAAAGTCAGTGACCCATTTAGACTTAATCAATTAGACAAATTCTTTCAAAGTAGAAGTACTACACTGCTTGTTCATTCATTTACATATTTATCAAACATTTATGAAGGCTCCCAGTAACTCAGACCCTGTATGAAACAAGCAAAATCATGTCAAGTAAGTAAACTGCTTTCTTAATGCAAATTGAACACACTGGAAGGTGTACTAATGGAAAAAATCTTCCTCAATCACACGGACACAAAAGCAAATTCATCTTGTCCAGCTCTGACGGACATCCCAGTGGATTAAATTTTGATAGAAAGATATTTATTAAATCATATGAACCTTTTTTTGAACTCCTTCCACCATTAAGTTGGGAATATCAATGAAACTCTATGCGTGGGAAACCTCCAAAATTATTTTTTGTGTACCCAAAGCCCAGCATATGTTAAGTAATTATAGTTTGTTGAGTTAGTGAAGTTAGTCTCTTCTTGCTTCCTCGCTCTTTTCCTTCACGACACTCTTTTCCAATATGTACTAATTGTAAACATTTTTTTCTGACACAATCTGTCTAGACTTTCAGCATTAACCATAAAATTTCCATTAGCTAAAATGCGTAGAAAACAGCCTACCTTTTTAAAGTTGATTTTGAGAACACAATCTTCTAGTTAACTACAACAAACTGAAAATTCATTTTCCAGTGGGGATAAAACAAATATTTCCAAATTGTATTATATTTTCCTGCCTTGTAATTTGTACCCACTACTTCTTGAGCTAGGAGATTAGTAAGAAATAGTGTGTCTTTCAATGGCAACAATCTAAATGTCCATCCACAGATGAATGGATAAAGAAGATGTGTATATACAATGGAATACTACTCAGCCATAAAAAAGAATGAAATAAAGCCATCTGCAACATGAATGGACCTAGAGATTATTATACTAAGTAATTAAGTCAGACAGAGAAAGACAAATGCCATATAGTGTTACTTATATGTAGAATCCAAAATATAAGGCACATGAACTTATGTATGAAACAGAAATAGACTCCCAGGCAGAGAACAGACTTGTGGTTGCCAAGGGGGAGGAGGGCTGGGAAGGAAGGTCCTGGGAGCCGGAGATCGGCAGATGTCAACCCATAAAGGATGCATGAGCAATCAAGTCCTCCTGTGCAGCACAGGGCACTACACCCAATATCCTGAGATAAACCATAACGGGAAAGAATACATATATCTGAATCTTGCTCTTTATATATCTGAATTTGCTCTATAGCAGAAACTAATACAACACTATAAATCCACTATACTTCAATAAAAACAAAACAAAACTAGTGTGTCAAGCTCTGTGGGTCAGAACTGCCATGAGAGGTACATTTTCCTATCATGGGGAAAACACAGGAAAAACACCCATCTCTGACTGGGAGGGGGATTAGGGAAGTCTCGCCAGGAAAGTTGATACTCGGTTTAAATCTTGAAGGTGAACAAGTAGGGCAGGTAGAAACGCGAACACTGACGCAAAATCACTGAAGAATAAAGGAGTACATTGCTTCTGAGAAAGTACCAGTCTGGCCTGCCTGAAACTGGAGCCAGCACCCCTAAGGAGAGGGGCTGTGAGGAAAACAGGGGTGGGGTTCATGAAGAGCTTTGGAAACTTAGGCTTGCTGGGCTGCCCATGCACTGACCCACCGAACCACTGCTTTCTACATTACATTCCTAGTATCAACAGCTTTTTCTAAAAGTCAGGGATAGGGATAATTCTGGTTCTTCATTTCCAGTTTACTGGATACTGTTTCAAACTTTCGCTTTATTTACTCTTCTGTGACAAGACCAACTTCTTTCAAAATTAAGTATTTGTGGCATAAGCGACAGATAAAACTGTTATGCAGTTCTGAGCCACTTGCTTTATAGAGCAGTTAAGCCGAGGGCTAGAGTAATTCCATGAACATCATTTCAAACAAGGTGACCTGGGATGTGCTCTGTAGTGAAAATAAACCTCGTTAGCAACAAACATATACAAAGGTTCAATTAATCTGCGGTTTTGTTTTTAGCTGGAAGTTTTTTGTCTAGGTTTTATGCTTTATAAGAAAAATCCCCAAACTTTCTCTGAACCAAAATAATTTGGACATGTTTACTAGCGGATATACAATTACAGGCAAAAAAGTCTCTGCTAGCATTCTCAATGGCACCCCACTCCAGTGTTCTTGCTTGGAAAATCCCATGGACGGAGGAGCCTGGTAGGCTGCAATCCCTGGGGTAGTGAAGAGTCGGACACGACTGAGCGACTTCACTTTCACTTTTCCCTTTCATGCGCTGGAGAAGGAAATGGCAACCCACTCCAGTGTTCTTGCCTGGAGAATCCCAGGGATGGGGGAGCCTGGTGGGCTGCCGTCTCTGGGGTCGCACAGAGTCGGACGTGGCTGAAGCGACTTAGCCGCATTTACTTTATCCTGTTTTGAAACTTGGCATCTTCCTTTTAACAACAGTTCTTAAATCAGTAGAGACTATTACCTGGGCAACAATTTCAAAATACAGGAGCCTAGGTCTCTGCTAGACTTCTTAAATTGAAATATATAGGAATGTGGTCCAGATACTGATTCCAAGAACCAAATCATACTTTCATTCTGGCTTGAGAAACATTTACAGTTATTGTTTCTTTCAAGATATGGGTCAACATAATACTTAAATAACTGCATGACATTAATATTTTTGCTAAATTATATAATATAGTTAAAATAATAGCATATAGGGACACATGATAATATTGAACAGTAGATCTGGAGTAAAATTTTGCACACGTTAAATCTGAGATGTCTATTACACAGCAAGTGTCAAGTCCAGAAGGGCAGTGGAAGCCCAAGCTTCAAGTTCAGGAGAGAGATCAGGGCTGGGAAGAGAAATTTGGGAGAGCCTAGCATATCAACATAAATTACTGTTTATCAGTGTCTATCTGTGTCAAACTTCAAAGACTATACAACATCAAATATAAATGAGAGTATATTAGGTCATTACTTGAGAAAAAAATAAATATGAAGTCATAAATGACTTTTTCTCATCTTCTGTTCAAACACCTGGTCCATCCCTTTATTTTACTACAACACTGGAAAATTCCCATGACACTTTTCAACCCAGTCACTACTTTGGTAACATAGTCCCTCTTTGGTCCTTGATTGAGTCATGGATTCACCAATCCTTGCATTAAATGTTTTTCTTCTTAATGTACCAGAAAGTACCCAGAAAGATAGTAGTTAATTAGTTTGGAATGCAAGTCACAAATGGCCCATTTGATTTCAGACTTTTAAATGAAATCTGTCCTAATAAAAACCTTCAGAGAACGCACATAACCATTATCATCTTTCAATAAATACGTGGATGCAGGTTTGAAAATTGGCTTTGGTGGCAACCACCTGGATGAAAAACTTGCAGGGTGTTAGTTTTCTAATCAGCCTTTCCAGCTTTATTCCTCACCACCCTCCAGCTCTTCTTCCCCAATCTAACTGTAGTGATGTACTTTGTTTTTAAAAATGCAATCTGCATTTCCTCACCTCTCCACACCTAGTTACTGCTCCTTGTCCTTTAACGAACAATTTACCAAATAATTTACAATGATTTACCTTCAATAAATAATTTACCATACAACCATGGATGCTTTTGAGAGTAAAAACAATAAGAATTAGCAGATGTCATCCCATCTGTAACAGGGGAGACTGGAACCAACTCAGGCAAATCAAGACCTGTAACCTATTCGAGTTGAGACTTCCTACCTTCCCTGACAACTCTGTAAGATGTCACAGCATCCTGCTGAAACCGCAATGCCCACCACGCTGTATCCCTGTTTGTTCAGCTGTCTGCCTCCCTAGTTAGACTGCATGCTTTCTGAGGGCAGAAATGTCATCACTAACTGCCAGGTATGTCCTGTCAGTGGTACCAAGTAGGTATTTAAAAAGTATTGACTAAAGGAACAAATTCCAAGTGAAAAGCCCAAAGGGACACTTGGGAATTTGTATGGTAATAGGCCCACAGTCGTCATAAATGTCAAAAAAATTCAAATGGAAATATCAGAAATCATACACCAAATGCTTTTCCTCTATACAAATATCCTGAAGCTCCGTTGTTTTGCTTCTTAGAAGAGGATATCTTTAGCCCTTATTTAACTTTCATTCATTTAACAAGTACTTACTTAACTGTTACTATGTGTCAGGCAGAATCTTGGGGGTTTGGGACTCATCCCTGGTGGCTCAACTGGTAAAGAACCTGCCTGCCAACACAGGAGACGCAAGAGTCGTGGGTTCAGTTCCTGGGTTGGGAAGATCCCCTAGAGAAAGAAATGGCAACCCACTCCAGTATTCTTGCCTGGGGAACAGGAGCCTGGCAGGCTATGGCCCATGGGCTCGCAGAGAGTCTGATATGACTGAGTATGTAAGCACACAGTGAGGAAAGATTAAGAGCTGGGATGAGGGTAAGCCAAGTAAGGCACTCACTATGGAACAAAACATAAGAGGACACAGAAGAACCCCACAAACACCAACAGCTTGATTTGTTGTTTAGTCACTAAGTTGCGTCCGAATCTTTGCGACCTCATGGATGATAGCTTACCAGGCTCCTCTTTTTCATGGGGTTTTCCAGGCAAGAATATTGGAGAGGGTTGCCATTTCCTTCTCCAGGGGATCATCCCAACCCAGGGATAGAACCTGAGTCTCCTGCATTCCAGGTGGATTCTTCACCCCTGAGTTACCAGGAAAGCTCAACAACTCAGTAAGATGAATTATATTTGAAAATATTTTTTAAATAAAAATTAATCCAAAACTGATAAACAAAACAGACAATTTTTTAATAAAGATGAGTGTTACTGACATTTTGCCTTAGGCTCCAATATGACTTGGCATGGCACTGTTAGTGATCCTATTTTTAAAGTGATTTATTTGCATTAATTTTTATTTTTAAAAATATTACCTTAGGGAATTCCCTGGTAGTCAGTGGTTAAGACTCCATGCTTTCACTGCTAGCACCTGAGTTCAATCCCTGCTCAGGGAACTAAGATCTTATAAGTCTTGTGGTACAGCCAAAGAGAAAAACAAAACACAAAAAAACTGTCTTAAACTATTATTCATCTTGATTAATGAGTTGTTTTTGTTTCTCATCTCCCTGGAAGTTCTTCTCTTGAGCTGGGTGCCTCACTTGCCTGACCCTAGGTCCGGGCCCTTCAAAGATCCCTGTTTAACTGGAGGGCAGCTTCACAGACAGAGATATTTGAGCAAAAAGGCTTGAAAGACATGAATGGGTTGGCTGAGTGGATTCTGGGGAAGATGAAGAAATAAGACCAAAGGCCCCAGGGCAGCAGTGTGCCTGAAATAATTAAGGAACCACCACAAGGAAGCCAGGAGTTAGCAATTGAAATAAGTTGAGAGGTCACAGGGAGGTCAGACCACAGAGAATTTGGACTCTGATCGGGCCTCTTCATTCCAAATTTAAGTCTTGTCCACAAAGAAACCCAAGGGACAAGTGTGATGTCATCACTTTTTTCGTCTAAATGTTCATATCCTCAAGCATATTTAAATAAATTAGAATCTTTCAAAACCAGCTACACCCATAAGGTTCTGAATGTTTTATGTCTTCTATAGATATACTCATGGACAGGTTACTCTTTCACTTGAACTTCTCAGAGGGCTATGCAGAGAAAGATCAGAGAAACCGGAAAGGGTTTTATATCTTTTGTCACAGATGGTAGAGAAAGCATTCCAACAAGGAGTGCAGCTTTGCACTTCTAAGTCCAGTTGATGGCAGCCTGGATTCCCATGACCAAAGGTCATTTACACTCCATGTGAAACCCTTTCATCAGATCAGTGAAAATCTCCTGAACACCTGTGACCTAACAAAAACTGTCTCGAGCGCTTAAGATAGAAAACTCTCTTCCTAGTGTCTTCTGGAAATCAACTAACACTATAGAAACTCAATCGAGGGAAACCATGGTAGAACTGAAGCTGGGGGAGAGAAGCCCCAGCTAATCCAGAGACGGCAAGAAAATACTTTTCTAGAAGAAAGAAGAGCCTCAGGAAGTAGAAGAGGTGTGAAAGACAGAGGCTGACCAATCTTCAGTAAGAAATACGTACGTTGGCAATTACTCCTACATTAAATATCGGTCTTGGCAAGACTGTTTTGACGACTTTTACCTAGCTTAGTGATACTAACCCAGTTCCCCCCAATTTGCTGTGCATTCGAATCACCTGGACTTCCCGGGTAGCTCAGAATGCAGGAAACCTGGGTTGGATTCCTCAGTCAGGAAGATCCCCTGGAGAAGGGAATGACAACCTACTCTAGTATTCTTGCCTGGAGAATTCCATGGACAAAGGAGTCTTTTATGGTCCATGGGGGGTTGAAAAGAGTCAAACACGACTGAGTGACTAACACAACCCCACACAGGCACAGCATCACCTGAGAATCTTTAACCACTACCGCAGCCTGGCTCCCACCCCAATGATTGGTATTATGTGTCACCTGGGCAGTTACATTAGCTCCCCAGGTGATGCTAATCTTCAGCAAACAACTTCAGTTGAAAACAACTGCTCTGGTTCTTCCAAATTCAGTCATTTTGTATCTTATTCCTCAAAGCTGGTTTGTGAACAAACAGCGTCAGCTCCACTACAGACCTACTACATCAGTTTGCTTTTACCAAAATCCCTAAGTGGTCTTAGGAACATTAGAGTGCCAGTAACATGGGTTTGGAGAGTAGCTCTCTGATTGAAGGGGAGAGAAAAGGAATTTTAAGGCACTAATTCCTAATACTTTGTTTCTGTTATCTTTTTCCATTATCTCACACCAGTGCACTTAGAAACAAACAGGAATCTTAAAAACTGATAACACACTTTCAAAGTGTATATCTATCTTTATTCTAAACAGGAAGTTTAATACTTTAGCTAAGTGCAGAAGCCTATTCCAGTTGCTTTCTAATTTCCTTCCGTTATTTAGAAAGAAACAGGTATAGGATGATCCTACAAATTACCACCTGCTGAATGTCAGGGTCAGCTCATTTTAGGAACAGTCTAAATGCTATCATTTTCCATCCACCTGGCTCATGAGATGACCAGCTGCTACAGCTGGTTTTAATAGCCAGTTATCCTGAATTAATTTCAAGTGTCATGAAGATAAATATGAAAATATTAAGGATAGACCAGTACCTCATCTAGGAAAGCAGTTACGTGTCCAAGAGATGAGGCAGGTAACTCTCCAAATAAAACTATCTGAGAGAAGTCATTTACTCCAATGTTTTCAGTAGTCTTCTTGGCAACATAAACAAGTTTATGTTTTACATCTCTTGGAATCTGAAACAAGAGCAACATAATTAAGTCCACAATGTAGCTTCCATGTTAACAAGCAAGATGTACTATATCTAACTTGTAACTGGATTGCAAGCATGAGAAACAAAATCTGGCATCCTGCCCACCTTTATAAGTAAGATTGTTCCACTGCTTCTCTGCAACGTGTATACAGTTTTCTTTGTTCTTTTATAAAGCTAATTTCACAGTATTATTAGTGTGAAATATCACCTTTCAGAAGATCACAATATACCATAAAGTCTCATAATTAAAAACAAATACAGGGAGAAATTAGAAATGTTTCCATCTCAGCAAAGGTTATTCTTTTGTATAACCTTTTCCTGTTAGAAATAAGCCCAACTGAGATAAAGACCACGAGGTTACATTTGATTATTATCCCCAAAGCAAAAAACAGATGTGTTTAATCAAGATACTCTAGCATTTTCACGACTACCAAGTCATTTCTTCAGACATCATGACTAACCTAATACTAAAGTGTTCTCTCTGCCTACTCTGACAAACTTTTAAAAACTAGGAGAGTAGCAAACCAAACGAAATTCGGAACTTGTCAAACTCCAATTATTTTTTCATCTGTGGGATCCCCGCCATTATAATCGACCACATCTCGCGATGATGGTACCACTTTACAACTTAAGAGCAAAGCATCCCAAGACTATGAATCTTGCTCCAAAGTCTAGAAGTACCAATGCTGTATTCGTAGAAGTACAAATACTGAACTCGTTAACGTTCAAGTGTACTAGAAGTCAAACTGAAAAAGGAAAAAGAAACACTGTTCTGAGCGCAGAGTGCCGGCAATCCTTTTTTTAAAAACTAAGTATTAGTATTATTCCCTGGGATGCTGTGTGGTTGACAGGCAGCCGGAGCCATGCCAAGCTTTTTGGGCTCTGCCAAACGCATGTGGCTCCAGAGTGACCCAAGAACAATTTAAAGGAAAGTTATCTGGCACAGAGAATTCACCTTGCGCCTAACAACCGCGCAGCTAAAGAACGCGCGGCTTTTGCAGGCTCAAAGGCTGACCTTCCAGAAAACCAACAGCCGCTCAACAGCAGAGTGGAAGCACCTGGGGGATTCTGCGGACTCCGGGGGCAGGCACTCGACAGAAGTGATCTATTTATGTTAAAGGGCCCTAACACAGGTCCCGAAGGAGCCCACGGAGGCGCGACTGGCCAGTCCCGCCCGCGTGTCCTTCAGGCGGGACGCGAGGTGCGGCCGGGTCCCCTCACCCCCTACCTGTTGGGACGCCTCGAGCTGCCCCTCAGTGGCGACGCTGAACAAAAGGCAGCAGGCTGGGCTGGGGCTCTCCAGAAACTCCCCCAGAACCTGCCGGTTGTCTTCACTCTCCAAATGCTGGCTCCATTTCTCTTCCGGGAGGCCCAGTAACTGCTCCAGGCGGCAGCCGACGAAGCGCACCCGCGCGTCCCGGGCAAAACTCCGCGCTCTCCTGGCCGCCGCCACCTCCTCGTCTTCGTCTTCCTCCTCCACCTCCACCAGGCCCGCCGCCTGCGGGCCGGCGCCCGGGGGGAGGCGAAGAATCGGGGCTTCTCGGGCTGCCGCCTGGGCTGCCATCCGGCCCGTCCGAGGAGGCGCGGGACCGGCCGGCTCCTCGCGCGCGTCCCTCCGCAGCCCCGCGTAGGCGAGGCCGCCGGCACGCGCGCGCCCCGGGAGGCGCCCACCTCCTCCAGCGATCACTGCGAGCGCGGCCGCCTGTCCCACACCTGCGCCCACTCGGCCTCCCGCGTCTGCTCGCGGAGCTTCAGCGCAGCGGGACCGAGCTCCGGAGGGTCTTCGGCAGCGCGTCCCGTTTCCCGGGGAACGGCGTCCCCGCCCCGGCCCGCTGAGGGCGCAGTGAGCGCCAAGCCAAGCGGCTTTCCGCAGGGGAGGGGCTTGCCCTCCACCGGTGTGAGCCACTCGGTGGCCTCTCCGCTGCCTTCTGGCTCCCTGGCACACAGGACCTCTCCGTGGGGGCTCCCGGGGAGGGAGTCCAGTATTGTTAATTGCTGTGTTTTGAGCAATGCTGCCGTGTGCTGAACACCATGCTAAGTCCATCCTCTTGATTAGTTTAATACCTGGAAAGGCAGGGCTTCAGTTGGTCAGCTTATCTAATGAGCGAAAGAAATTAGTCACAAAGTGACTAAGCAACAAGATGATGGATTCATGTCTCGCACCCAGGGCTTTTAATTCACCTTGTCCACAGTGGTTAGCTGATTCCAGAAAACAACCCACACTGCAATTCAGCTTTCTTAGTTGTGGGAATCCCAAGACCTAGGTATTCAAAATCCTGATTCCGAACTTCACCTGCCACTTACAGCGATGTTAATACACACAGTGAAAGAATGAATGACGCTCTTTGGAAATGTCAAAGTTCTATGAAATATATAGAGAATTATTATTCAATCCAAGAGTAAAAGGTCACAGGAGAAAAGTTCCAGATTAGTAGCAGTCTCCCGGATGTTGAAATGGGATTTCAGTACAGTCTGTTAATGACATTTGTTAAGACTGAAGGAGCCAGAATTTTAAGAGGCAGTCCTCGAATTAAACCTTTTTTAGTCCTTTCCATTTAATTGTTCATTTCAAAATAAAAACTTCAAACTTCGTGTTTCCCAAGGAAACATGAGTGAGTGTTGCCCTTAATAATCCATTGTAGTAACTGATTATTGATAAATAGGTTGTTTCCAGCAAGACTTGGTGCCTCAACAGTTTTTTTTTTTTTTTTCTTCAGGATATCTGCGATGTCTGATAACCACTGTAGGTTTTCCAAGTTGTATCATCAGAATCTTGAATGCACACGGGCTCCTGGAAAGTCTTTATAATGACTTCAAACTTCAAGGCTGCTTTGTACTGGCCAGGGCAATCCTTAGGGTACCCAGTGGCTGCTAAGAAAGCTGAGAAATTACTGAAAATACTGTGTGATGCTTTCTTAGTCTTTCCCTCATCCCTATGTTCTACCTTTGCGTCCTCTACCACAGGGAAACAGGAATTCTGTAAATAAAAGAGTTGAATTAAATTCAAGTGGAAAACCACTTTAAAATTCAGTAGAAAATTTGAAATCATAATGCTATTTAACTACACTTTTCAAAAAGGTACACGTGTAACTTATAGAATGAAAACACATCAAAGATGTATTAACTTATTAATGAGGAAATTGAAAAAATGGTGAAGTTGTTCCAGGAGAATCAAAGAAAAAAAGACTCAAAGGCAGCAGACTCTTGAAATAAGGTTGTTAGATACAGTACTCCTACTGTCCTACAGAGCAATATAATCATGACTTTTATCTTAGGCTTTTAACAAAATAATTTGTATATTTAAAAAACAATTTACATCTGTAATAAAAAAAATCTGTGGTTAACTGCGATTAACAGAAAGCCCAAGTAATAGTGGCAAACAATAAAAATATTTATAACCTCACCCAAGAAGTCTAGTTGTAGAAAAGCCGTGGGTTGGTTAACAAAATGACTCTGGGGTGAAACTCTTGTTTGTCTCTCTTTCCTGTGGTCTCCAGTTATTCTACGGTCATGAATCCTAAGTGGTAGTGATGGTTTCTAGCATTCCTTGTAGGTGATGATGCAAGAAAACAGAGCATCTTCATTTTTGAGTAAAGAAAACGTTCTGAAGCCGTTCAGATGTTCTCTTTCACCTGATTTGCCAGTATTTCATCACGTCTGTATCTAAACTTTGTGTATGTCCCATCAAGATCCACCTCCAGCCTCCTGTTAAGGATATGTCCACTAGGAGGAGCCTGAGCAAAATCTGGATTCTGCTAGTGAAGAAAGAGAGAAAAAAAATGTCCATTTGGTAGTCAACCAACACAGGAATCAATGTGCTTTTTTTCTCAGATGCCCCTCAGTTCAGCTCAGTTCAGTCGCTCAGTCGTGTCCAACTCTTTGTGACCCCATGAATCGCAGCACGCCAGGCCTCCCTGTCCATCACCAAATCCCAGAGTTCACTCAGACTCACGTCCATTGAGTCAGTGATGCTATCCAGCCATCTCATCCTCTGCCGTCCCCTTTTCCTCCTGCCCCCAATCCCTCCCAGCATCAGAGTCTTTTCCAATGAATCAACTCTTCGCATGAGGTGGCCAAAGTACTGGAGTTTCAGCTTTAGCATCATTCCTTCCAAAGAAATCCCAGGGCTGATCTCCTTCAGAATGGACTGGTTGGATCTCCTTGCAGTCCAAGGGACTCTCAAGAGTCTTCTCCAACAC
This sequence comes from Budorcas taxicolor, assembly GCF_023091745.1. NCBI lineage: Eukaryota > Metazoa > Chordata > Mammalia > Artiodactyla > Bovidae > Budorcas > Budorcas taxicolor. The sequence goes on along the minus strand of NC_068913.1, from coordinate 32,292,581 downwards.
CACAGTTCAAAAGCATCAATTCTTCGGTGCTCAGCCTTCTTCACAGTCCAACTCTCACATCCATACATGACCACAGGAAAAACCATAGCCTTGAGTAGACAGACCTTTGTTGGCAAAGTAATGTCTCTGCTTTTGAATATGCTATCTAGGTTGGTCATAACTTTTCTTCCAAGGAGTAAGCGTCTTTTAATTTCATGGCCGCAATCACCATCTGCAGTGATTTTGGAGCCCCCAAAAATAAAGTCTAACACTGTTTCCCCATCTATTTCCCATTAAGTGATGGGACTGGATGCCATGATCTTCGCTTTCTGAATGTTGAGCTTTAAGCCAACTTTTTCACTCTCCACTTTCACTTTCATCAAGAGGCTAATTTTTAGTTCCTCTTCACTTTCTGCCATAAGGGTGGTGTCATATGCATATCTGAGGTTATTGATATTTCTCCCGGCAATCTTGATTCCAGCCTGTGCTTCTTCCAGCCCAGCATTTCTCATGATGTACTCTGCATAGAAGTTAAATAAGCAGGGTGACAATATACAGCCTTGATGTACTCCTTTTCCTATTTGGAACCAGTCTGTTGTTCCATGTCCAGTTCTAAATGTTGCTGCCTGACCTCCATATAGGTTTCTCAAGAGGCAGGTCAGGTGGTCTGGTATTCCCATCTCTCTCAGAATTTTCCACAGTTTATTGTGATCCACACAGTCAAGGGCTTTGGCATAGTCAATAAAGCAGAAATAGATGTTTTTCTGGAACTCTCTTGCTTTCTAGATGATCCAGCGGATGCTGGTAATTTGATCTCTGGTTCCTCTGCCTTTTCTAAAACCAGCCTGAACATCAGGGAGATCACAGTTCATACTGCTGAGGCCTGGCTTGGAGAATTTTGAGCATTACTTTACTAGTGTGTGCTGCTGCTGCTGCTAAGTCACTTCAGTTGTGTCTGACTCTGTGCGACCCCATAGACGGAAGCCCATCAGGCTTCCCTGTCCCTGGGATTCTCCAGGCAAGAACACTGGAGTGGGTTGCCATTTCCTTCTCCAATGTATGAAAGTGAAAAACGAAAGTGAAGTTTCCTGACCCCACGGACTGCAGCCCACCAGACTCCTCCGCCCATGGGATTTTCCAGCCAAGAGTACTGGAGTGGGGTGCCATTACTAGTGTGTGAGACGAGTGGAATTGTGCGGTAGTTTGAGCATTCTTTGGCATTGCCCTTCTTTGGATTTGGAATGAAAACTGACCTTTTCCAGTCCTGTGGCCACTGCTGAGTTTTCCAAATTTGCTGGCATATGGAGTGCAACACTTTCACAGCATCATCTTTCAGGATTTGAAATAGCTCAACTGGAATTCCATCACTTCCACTAGCTTTGTTCGTAGTGATGCTTTCTAAGGCCCACTTGATTTCACATTCCAGGATGTCTGGCTCTAGATGAGTGATCACACCATCGTGATTATCTGGGTCGTGAAGATCTTTTTTGTACAGTTCTTCTGTGTATTCTTGCCACCACTTCTTAATATCTTCTGCTTCTGTTAGGTCCACACCATTTCTGTCCTTTATCGAGACCATCTATGCATGAAATATTCCCTTGGTATCTCTAATTTTCTTGAAGAGATCTCTAGTCTTTCCCATTCTGTTCTTTTCCTCTATTTCTTTGCATTGATCGCTGAAGAAGGTTTTCTTATCTCTTCTTGCTATTTGTTGGAACTCTGCATTCAGATGCTTATATCTTTCCTTTACTCCTTTGCTTTCTTTTCACAGCTATTTGTAAGGCCTCCCCAGACAGCCCTTTTGCTTTTTTGCATTTCTTTTCCATGGGATGGTCTTGATCCCTGTCTCCTGTACAGTGTCACGAACCTCCGTCCATAGTTCATCAGGCACTCTATCTATCAGATCTAGACCCTTAAATCTGTTTCTCACTTCCACTGTATAATCATAAGGGATTTGATTTAGGTCATACCTGAATCGTGGTCTAGCAGTGTTCCTACTTTCTTCAATTTAAGTCTGAATTTGGCAATAAGGAGTTCATGATCTGAGCCACAGTCAGCTCCTGGTCTTGTTTTTTTGACTGTATAGAGCTTCTCCATCTTTGGCTGCAAAGAATATAATCAAGCTGATTTCGATATTGACCATCTGGTGATGTCCACGTGTAGAGTCTTCTCTTGTGTTGTTGGAAGAGGGTGTTTGCTATGACCAAGAGTTTCTCTTGGCAAAACTCTATTAATCTTTGCTCTGCTTCACTCTGCATTCCAAGGCCAAATTTGCCTGTTACCCCAGGTGTTTCTTGACTTCCTACTTTTGCATTCCAGTCCCCTATAATGAAAAGGACATCTTTTTTGCATGGTTTTCCACTTGAATTTCATTCAACTCTTTTATTTACAGAATTCCTGTTTCCCTGTGGTAGAGGACGCAAAGGTAGAACATAGGGATGAGGGGAAAGACTAAGAAAGCATCACACAGTATTTTCAGTAATTTCTCAGCTTTCTTAGCAGCCACTGGGTACCCTAAGGATTGCTCTGGCCAGTACAAAGCAGCCTTGAAGTTTGAAGTCATTATAAAGACTTTCCAGGAGCCTGTGTGCATTCAAGATTCTGATGATACAACTTGGAAAACCTACAGTGGTTATCAGACATAGCAGATATCTATTCATGGTGAATAGATGGGGAAACAATGGAAACAGTGAGAGACTTTATTTTTTTGGACTCCAAAATCACTGCAGATGGTGACTGCTGCCATGAAATTAAAAGATGCTTGCTCCTTGGAAGAAAAGCTAAGACCAACCTAGACAACATTTTAAAAAGCAGAGACATTACTTTGCCAACAAAGGTCCAACTAGTCAAAGCTATGGTTTTTCGAGTAGTCATGTATGTATGTTAGAGTTGGACTATAGAGAAAGCTGAGCACCGAAGAACTGATGCTTTTGAACTGTGGTGTTGGAAAAGACTCTTGAGAGTCCCTTGGACTGTAAGGAGATCCAACCAGTCCATTCTCAAGGAAATCAATCCTGAAGAGTTGACTCAATGGAAAAGACTCTGATGCTGGGAGGGATTGGGGGCAGGAGGAAAAGGGGACGACAGAGGATGAGATGGCTGGATGGCATCACTGACTCGATGGACATGAGTCTGAGTGAACTCTGGGATTTGGTGATGGACAGGGAGGCCTGGCGTGCTGCGATTCATGGGGTCGCAAAGAGGCGGACACGACTGAGCAACTGAACTGAACACTGAAAGAAAACATTCTAAAAACATTTTGCAAACAAGGTATATTTTTCCTAAAAATATAGAACAGTATATCTTAGATCTGCAAAATGATCAATTGAATAAAATTCTATAGGCAGGTTCACACTTCTTCTTTTCCTATTTTATGTCAAAGTCTACATTACAATTGGACCCAAGAATAAAAATATTTCCAATTACTTATCTAATTGGTGGACACATTTACAGAGACTACTTTTTTCGCACTTTATATTATTACTTTAAATATATATATTTTATTGAAATATAGTTGACTTACAATGCTTCAGGTGCACAGCAAAGTGATTCAGCTATACAGATACACATATATTATTTTTGAAAATATTATCCATCATAGGTTAGCACAAGATATTGACTCTAGTTCCCTGCGCTATACAGTAAACCGTTGGTGCTTGCTGCATATCTATTTTTTAATTAGAAATCTAGGGTTCTATTCCTACTAAGTCCAACTAGTGGGATCAAAATGTCATAATTTTTTTAGTTATGCAAAAATTCATGTTTTCTAAAATATTTATATATTATACATATGTATGTATACAAAATCTTTTCTACTACACTTGATAAAGGCTTGAGAAATAACATCAAAAAAAAAAAGCAGAGACAGAGAAATTGGACAACATAAACTAAATGGAATGGGAGCACTGAATATAAAATAGAAAAATTGAAACAAACTAGATAAAAGTAAAAGACTACCATATAGTCCAGTTGTTTTTAAACATGACTACTCATTAGAAACATATCTGGAGGTCTGGAGGCAAAAAGCAATATCTGAGCATTTGTAGTTTTCAAAACATTTCAAGGTACTTCTGACATTCATCTGGATTTTAAAAAGTGATTACAGGTTTTTCTATTAGATCCTGGTTTGGGTGATAGTTTGATACTTGGTGATATTTTGATAGTCTGTCGTGCTTCAGTTGGTAAAGAAATCACCTGAAATTCAGGAAACCCAGGTTTGATTCCTGGGTTGGGAAGATCCCCTGGAGAAGGGAATGGCAACCCACTCCATCCTTGCCTGGATGAATTCCATGGACAGAGGAGTCTGGTGGACTACGATAGCCCATAGGGTCACAGAGAGTCAGACACCACTGAGTGACTAACACTTTCGGTAGTATAGACGTTCTATTATTTTTCTGTTGACCAATCATGAGACAATAGTATTAAGTAATAGTTACCTAATAACAATAGTAAAAGATGTTTATCAGTTTTCACAATCAATAGCCAGACAAAAAACAACAGAAAATCACAACTGCAAGTTACAATGGGAACATGATTAACAATATAAAATAATTACATACAATTTTGGGGGGGGGTCAAGCAGAGTGATATGACAAGAGGAAGTGCATACACGCACATGTTTCCGTCCACCCAGTCAGTCTATGTCTTTTGGTTGGTACATTTAATCCATTTACATTTCAGGTAACTATGGATACGTATGATCCTACTACTGTTTTCTTAATTATTTTGTTTATTTTCTGTAGGTCTTTTCCTTTTCTTGTGTTCCCTGTCTAAAGAAGTTCCTTTAGCATTTGTTGTAAAGCTGGTTTGGAGTGCTGAATTCTCTTTAACTTGCTTGTCTGGAAAGCTTTTGAGTTCTCTATCAAATCTGAAGGAGAGTCTTGCTGAGTAGAGTATTCTTGGTTGTAGGTTCTTCCCTTTCATCACTTTAAATATATTATGCCATTCCCCTCTGGCTTATAGAGTTTCCATTGAGAAATCAGCTGATAGCCTGATGGGAGTTCCCTTGTATGTTGTCACTTTTCTCTTGTTGCTTTTAATATTTTATCTGTCTTTAATTTTTGTCAGTTTGATTACTATGTGTCTCAGTGTGCTCCTCCTTGGGTTTATCCTGCCTGGGACTCTCTGTGCTTCCTGGACTTGGTTGAATATTTCCTTTCCCATGTTTGAGAAGTTTTCAGGTATTCTCTCTTCAAATATTTTCTCAGGTCCTTTCTCTCTTCTTCTGGGACTCCTATAATGCAAGTGTTGGTGTGCTTAATGTTGTTCCAGAGGCCTCTTAGGCTGTCTTCATTTCATTCTTTTTTCTATATTCTGTTCTGCGGCAGTTATTTCCACCATTCTGTCCTCCAGGTCATTTATCCGTTCTTCTGCCTCAGTTATTCGGCTATGGATTCCTTCTAGTGTATTATTCATCTCTATTTGTTTGTTCTTTAGTTCTTCTAGGTCTTCAGTAAACATTTCTCGCATCTTCTCTATCTTTGCCTCCATTCTTTTCCCACGATTCTGGGACATCTTCACTATCATTATTCTGAATTCTTTTTCTGGAGGGTTGCCTGTCTCCACTTCATTTTGTTGTTTTTCTTGGATTTTATCTTGTCCTATCATCTGGGACGTAACGTTCTGCTTTTACATCCTAATTAACTTTCTGTAATATGGTTTTGTTTTAACCACTGTGAGACTGTGCTTCTTGCTTCTTTTGTCTGTCCCCTGATGGATGAGTCGAAGAGGCTTGTGTAAGTTTCTTAATGGGAGGGACTGGTGATGGAAAAAACTAGGCTTTGCTCTAGTGGGCAGTCTTGCTCAGTTAAGTGTTAATCCAATTATCTACTGATGGGTGAGGTTGTACTCCCTGCCTGGTAGTTGTTTGGCCTGAGGTGACCCAGCCCTGGGGTCTACAAGTTTTAGGGTAGGATTAATGGTGTATTCCAAGAGGGTTTACACCAAGGGGAACCTTCCAGTGCTCCCTGCCCCCCACCAACCCACACCTCCACAGCAGGCTCTCCAACACTAGCAGGTAGTTCTGGTTCAGTCTCTGGGGTCACTGCTCCTCTCCTCTGGGTCTTGGTGTGGGCAAAATTTTGTATGTGCCCTCTAAGACTGGAGTCTCAGTTTCCTTCAGTCCTCTGGAAAGCCTATAATCAAATCCCTCTGGCCCTCAAAGCCAGAGTCCTTGGGAATTTCCAGTCCTTTTGTTGGATCCCCAGACTGGGAAGCCTGATGTGGGGTTCAGAACCTTCACAAGAGTATGAGAACTTCTTTGGTATAATTGTTCTCCAGTCTGTAGGTCACCCACCTGGCGGGTATGGGATTTGATTCATCGTGATGGCACCCCCTCCTACCATCTCACTGGGGCTTCCTCTTTGTCTTTGGATGTGGGGTACCTTTTTTTTTTTTTTGGGGGTTCCAGCATCCTCCTGTCAATCATTGTTCGACAGCTAGTTGCAATTTTGATGGTCTCACAGGAAGAGATGAGTGCACGTCCTTCTACTCTGCCATCTTGAACCAGAAGCCCCTCTTTTGTTTTATTAGCTTGTCTGATAAATTTTTTTAAGCATACATGACCTACAACACTATATTAGTTCTGTGTGCACAACATACTGATTTGATATTTCTATATGTAAAAAATGATCAGTGCTTACAAAGATTTTTAATACAAACTGATGTCCCCAGTACAACTGGTATTACCAACTGTAATTGGTAATTACGATTAGTACCAATATTGGCATTGGTATTACCAATACCAATACAAATTGGTATTTTGAAAAACAAAACAGGAAAATAAATGAAAACCTGAAGCTCCTTCCATAGGACCCACAACCCTGTACTAATCATGATTTACTCCATAAAGATGAGAATTAAAGGTTATATATCATCATCAGAATAGGGCTTAATTTTCTAACAATACTATCTTTCTATATAATTATAGAAAGTGAGAGGAAGCAACTCTTAATACAAAACCACAGTAACTTATAAACTTGATTCTGACTTATAAACTGTAGTTAGAAATATTCTATATTAATATGATGCTTCACCAAACATGCACACACATACTCACCACATATACCTATAAAAATCTGATAAAGAATAAGCTAACATAAAAGCTTTAAAGACATAAAAAAGTTAAAATTGTAACTATTTACAATATTGTTGAATTGCACTGGAATCGTTATTCAGTTAGCTTCCTCTTTGCCTTTATACTGTTCTCTTCAACAGTGGTTTTCCAGACTTGTTATGGTACCCAGACACTTCAAAGCCATGTTGCCCTTTACACCGCACCATGAATCACTGATGTGTTTAATTCCAACATAAAATTATACAAGCTAGCAACGATTTTGCCAGCAGAAAATATAACTTTATTATGGCTTCCACATCTCAAAAATAATACTACCATCAATAAAACATTTATTAAACCACATTTCATAGCAAGATAATAAATAACACAATTTGAGCCAAGCTCACCATCTAGAAAGACATGATTCAAAGACGAATGAGTATATAGGACAACTGATCAAGCTTAACTTCCTCCTCTTAACCTGTAATTTGCTTTTGTCTGATCTTAGCTCCCAGAGTCTGACTTCTTGGCTCTCTGACTCCAGCTCGAGAGTTGTTTATCTTAACCTGGCCCAACATGATCTGAGCCTTGGCTCTTTCCCATACATGTGGGTTTACTGTACTCCCATCTCTGCAAGTGCTGGCCAGCCCATTTTAGGAGCAGGGGAAGGGGATCTTGAGGTGCTCAAGAAATCCAGCCAAGGAAGACAGTCAGGGAGGCAGGGTTACTACAGAAAAGAGGAACAGCACCCTTGTGCCTGAACCTGGTTAACACAGTGAGTGGTAAATGTACTAATCGATTGGAAAAAGTTGCTCTATAGATTAGCTTGGGAATGAAAGGGGCAAGTCAGAGTTAAGAACAGGATCTGTAGCCCAGTTAAGGTAGTAAAAAAATGCATGAGGTGCTGGAAGTGGAGGGCAGAAGCTAGTGGTGGGGCCTCTGACCCTTGAAAGGAATGATGTCAGTTTGGACAATTTATTTGTTTATGTCTTATTCTACAAAGAATTTGAAGAGTTAAGTGAGAGTAGCTTAGAGCTCATTAATGTAAAGCACCTTATTCTCTTCTGAACCAAGTCTGACACGAAGTTGTCTAGGATAAGAAGAGTTTTGGACACTAAATGCACTATTTTCTGTTCATGGCCCCAACTTAATAGGGAGCTGAAAACAGTACTGTTTGCCCTGTAAGTTCAGGTTCATTTTATTTTAGTGTATCTCTTTTTTGTTAAATTTTTAATTGGAGGATAATTGCTTTTTAATAGTGTGTTGGTTTCTGCTGTATATCAGCATGCATTGGCCATAGGTAAACAAATGACCCCTCCCTCTTACCAAGTGTATCTCTAAACACGGGAGATGATTTCACATATAGGAAATTATCCACACACATGTCCCCCCAAAAGTTATTGAACAACATATGAGAAGCTATTTCTGTTTTTTAGTAGTCGATTTCCTTCTTGTTTGGTTGTCTGCTGTCACTTAGGTATGTAAGTAGTCAAAATTAAATTTTAAAATTAGATAATAACTAAGATTTGAAACTTTAACTTTGCTTAGCATTTGGAAAAGATCACCATCATAAAATACTCAGACAGAAACTAGCTTCATAGGTAGTCTGGAAAAAAAAATGTACACTTACATTCTCACTGAAATTTCTTAATGGGATATTGAGCATTTTCAACCTATTGGTCCCTCAACTGGGAACTTCTCCATCCTCCCTGCCCCCTTTTGGGTTAACCTAAAATTAATAGTAACTTCTATCTATTGAATACTATGGTGTCAGGGGCTTGACAGTTACCTTAGTTAACCCTCTTAACAGGCCTGTGAGATATTATTTCCTTATTGCACAAGAGGAAAAGAGGATGCAGAAATGGTAGATAATTTGCCCAGGGGTGTGTAGTAAGTGGCAGAACCAGGAATCAAGCTCACACTTCTTGGTCTCCCAGTGGATGATCTCTGTGTTACAGGCTTTGCTTTCACCAGGGTGCTTGATCCTCTGCATTGCAAGCAAGCCTTTACCCCCATGGCAAAGATGCACCACCAGCTCTTACCTCAATGCTGCAGTCCTCGTTTTTGGTCCCTTCAGGCTAGTGTGCTTCAGCCCTGGTCCAGTCAGGCTTTAGGGTTCATCCGTTTCGCTGATTCCTGTTCCTTCAGTTTCTCCTGATACTGACTGGCACAGCTTGCTTCTTCACTTTGTTTTGCTCAGCCATCCCTTCAGGAGGCTTCCTGAACCCCCTGATGATAGTCACAGCCCCAGCACGCCTCACCTCTAGCTTACTTGTCCCCCTTGCTCTCAGCACTTTCAAATGCGCATGAACTCTGTGAAGGCAGGGGATAGGGCTCTGTCTTATTCTTGGTCTGACACTTGGATTAGCACCTGGTACAAAATAGACCCTCAGTACTCATCCAATGAGTGGAGACTCAAAATACAAGCCTATCATGATAGCCATTCATGGCTATCATTAAGTCCTGAAGCAAATTAACATCCAGAAGTAGGAGGGCTAGATAAACATGTAGTTTTATGGGAACTATTGGTTCAGTTCAGTTCAGTTGCTCAGTCATGTCCAATTCTTGGCAACCCCATGGACTGCAGCATGCCAGGATTCCCTGTCCATCACCAACTCCCGGAGTGTGCTCAAACTCATGTCCATTGAGTCGGTGATGCCATCTAACCATCTTATCCTCTGTTGTCCCGTTCTCCTCCTGCCTTCAATCTTTCCCAGCATCAGGGTCTTTCCCAGTGTAAGTTTTTTGCATTAGGTGGCCAAAGTACTGGAGCTTGTTTCAGCATCAGTCCTTCTGATATTCAGGACTTATTTCCTTTAGGATGGACGGGTTGGATCTCCTTGCAGTCCAAGGGACTCTCAAGAGTCTTCTCCAACACCACAGTTTAAAAGCATCAGTTCTTTGGTGCTCAGCTTTCTTCATAGTCCAACTCTCACATCCATACACAACTACTCGAAAAATCATAGCTTTGACTAGACGGACCTTTGACGGCAAAGTAACGTCTCTGCTTTTTAATATGCTGTCTTGGTTGGTCATAGCTTTTCTTCCAAGGAGCAAGCATCTTTTAATTTCGTGGCTGCAGTCGCCATCTGCAGAGACTTGGAAGCCCCCCAAAATAAAGTCTCTCACTGTTCCCACTGTTTCTCCATCTATCTGCCATGAAGTGATGGGACCAGATGCCATGATCTTAGTTTTTTTAATGTTGAGTTTTAAACCAACTTTTTTCACTCTCCTCTTTCACTTTTATCAAGAGGCTCTTTAGTTCTTCTTCACTTTCTGCCATAAGGGTGGTGTCATCTGCATATGTGCAGCTATTATTTCTCCCGTCAACCTTACTTCCAGCTTGTGCTTCATCCAACCTGGCATTTCTGCATATAAGTTAAATAAGCAGGGTGACAATATACAGCTTTCATGTAATCTTTCCCCAATTTGGAACCAGTCTGTTGGTACAAATCTTTTATACAGAATTTTAGGAAATGTGTGTATATTTATGCCTACCTGTATTTCTTGCAGGCTTTCACCAACTTTAAAGACAAAATAGTTTTATGTGGAAGTTTGAACTTCCTAACCCAACCCAAATGTTATATATTAGTATATATCTAAAATTGTATTTTCTCTATATGTGCTCCTAATTTTATTAAAATGCATACAGGAAACAAAAATCCCATAGATTATGTTTTCACTGAACAAAAATTTTAAACAATGCCGTAATTATGCAAAGGGATTATTGTTAATTGGAAATGCATCTCCTGTTTCACTGTGATACAATATTTTTTTAATGAAACGTTTCAAACACTGCAAGCTCATGTGAAAATTTTGCTTAACTGTCACCAAATTTTCCTGGTTGAATTCACAAAAGAATGTACAATGTACTTAAGGCTTGAGCATTTGTACCTAGCTGTGGGCAGCATAGTGATGCATGATTTATCATGAAAATACCTTTCCTAGTTAAAAAAAATAGATTTTATGTCAGTAAAGTCCAATACAATATATGTAATTTGCAAACTCATTTGCTAAATCAAATGCTTATTGTAAAAGCAATTATATATATCTACACACATAAACTGCTTTTCTGGGCTAAAGTACTATAAATAGCATATTGATTCCTTTCTTTTTATACAGGAAAACTTGGTTACTAAAATTCTGAAATCCAGAAACTCTATTAATTGGAACATTTTCCTCCAGGAGAAATTATCCTAGCATTTGCCAAACTGTTACTTTAGACAAAAACAAAGATTTGTAGGATCTTTCTTCCTTCCTTCCTTTCTTACTATTTGCACTTGAGATCAGCTTCAGGCATCCAAAAATAAATTCATTGTGACCTTCAAGGAAGAAGAATATAGCCTAAGACATACACTAATTAGCAACTTTTAGAAGCATTGAATACTGTGTCTAAAAACCCCTGCTACATAATTGCAAGTTGGTTGTGTGTGAACTGGACATTAGTATTTGGGCAATAAATAGAGTCACGAAAGTCAGATGTACTGAAGAATAAAGTATTTCATATGTTTTGCACATATCTGAAGTCTCTGCACTCTTTTAAGCTTCTGAAGTTTTAAATTAACAAAAGCAAGCTATACAATCCTTTCTATTTTGAAGTTATCATGAATAGCATTATAAACTATACCAAATTATACAGTGTTAGCACTGCTTCAACTTTCCTAACTTATTATATCAACAGTTTTATGTAGGATAAGATAAAAAGCATTACTTTTTTGGGGTTTTCTTTGATTCAGTCTAGGTTCCTGGTTCCTGGTTGAGACTGAAGCTCCTAGAAGTCCAAGAATCAAACTGGTACTACCACATAAGAAGTTTACCACTTGCATTATCCCTTCAGTACAATATCATCCTGATGCTTCCAAATGTGAATTTTTCAAAGAATTGAAATACATTTCTAGTTTGAAAAAAATATTTTGAAAAATTTAGTAAGACCTCTTTACTGGTCATTTGGCAGAGTAAAATTTACCTGTTTTTTGATTCAGGAGCTGTTAATGAACATATATTATTACACTAGCCATGACTTTACCTTACAGTTTTACTATAGAAGGAATCTACCCAAACACAATGTAGGCCCTGTAATACAGATGTAAAAAGAATTTTTGGCATCCTGTGGACCAAAGTATTAATACTTACCTGCTGCCTAAAATTCTCTGCTCCTCACATGATGATATGTAATATAGCCTGGGTTTGGAAATCTGGTAACTAAAGTTATAGCAGTACATTTATTATGTCAGTTAAGGTTCTGTATGAGATTTGCAGAGGTCTCCCAAGAGGAAAAGCAAACAGCTTTTGCTTTTAGACTGTGTCATCTACATGGCATGCATTGCTTCTTACTGCTTCTGTAAGCTTAAATAATATTTTAATTATGTTTTCATTTGCAGCTCTTCCTACAATTTCCTAACATTTACTGCTTAAAAATATCTAAGTAAAAAATGTACCTAAATCAAATTTTAATTTCCACAAATGTCTAGAGCAATGGCTACAAATTAACATGAAATTTGAATTGGTGTTCTTTGGTGATATGTTCAGAGAAATGGTGACCATATCTTAATACTAGGAATTATGAAGAGTTGCCAATACATTTTCTAGTGAGAACATTACTTTTCAGTGTTCATCGTTATAAGAAGGTTGATAGTTCAAACAATTTATTGCTGCTTTATAGTATACATAATTAAATGAAGAAACATGTTAAACTCAAGAGAATTTTTAATAGGTTACTTGCAATTGTTATTGCAGGCAACAACTTGTACATGATTTTATTTCCAAATCCACAAAAAACAAATTTTATACAAATCAGCACTGTAAAAATGTCAATTACAGCCCCAGAGGCTTTGCTGGCAGAATAATTGTCTAAATTCTAGGATATGGGAAACAAGTTCTTTTCTGGATTCATCTTTTTTTTCTTTTTTTTTTTTTTTACAAAAAAAAAAAAATTTACAAGTGAAATGTTACTACAAAACTTTTTATAAGGAATTTTTGCAAAACATTTACATTTTACCATCAACTATTTCTGTTTTAAAATCATTATGTAGATTTAATACCCTATGCTGCACATCAATTTATGTGGGATGACAACTTAGTGACATGCATAAAAAAACACCACAAGGCATTAAAATGAAGACTTAAATACAAATATTGTTGCAATAAAACAGTTATAAAATTGAAAAATAGGACCTAAACATCATGCTTATCTAAGTTTGACAAATTAACTTTTTCTCCTAGATTACACACTTTTATTACTGCTCTCATGAGAGTGTGATAAATAATGACTTAACATCAAGTTCTAATGTAATCAGCAACACATACACAAACCTAACCAAAGAAAGTATACTGTAAGAAAAAACTATTCTAACACTGGAGTTCTACCATGATAAATACATAGCTTTGCACTGATAATTACAATAAAGAAAAGTTTTATAACAGTGGCAAAGGGAATGAACAGTGAAATGTCATTAAACAAGACTCTACCGCACATCTGTGCCCTATTACTTATAACAGCTATATCCCACTGAGTCAAATAAAGGACATTGAAATTTACGATTCTTATAAGACAGAAGAGTGGATTCAGAATGGTTTGCAGAACAGACTGTCAAAATATTTCTAATTTCAGTGGTGAAATGTGCACCTGCTAACACAAATTAATATACTTTATATGCTATAAAGCTATCCAGATTCAGTTTCTTAAATTTATAATAGGCCTCATTGTTGATTAAAAAATAACTTCCATTTCTGAGGCGCATACATAGGTATGCATTAAAAATGGTTCATAGAATAATGGTGCAGAGAGCTCACACTCAGTATTAACAACAACAAAAAGTGTCACTCTGAGGAAACATGATTCAAACATTAGGAAAGTTTCTTTGCATAAAAAAATTTATAGCACTGATTGTGTAGCATAATGATAGATAAAATATATATTTGATGTTTCAGCTCCTATATAATAAAATTAAAATTAACACTACCAAATGCTCCTCTGTACCAAACAAAACAACAAACTGATTCTGATGTTTTAAAGCCAGACACATCAGTTGTTAAGAGTACATTAAATAAAATATACAAAACAATTTACAAAATCCAACTAAAATTTAAAGACTTTGTTACAAGTCTACAAAAGCTTTAAGAAACTTGAAATTTATAACCACAGTGTAAAAATTTTTTTTCCTTTAATCTCAAAGCTTTTTTATACAAACTGAAAGCACAAAAGACCTTCAGTTTTATATAACGCTACAAAGGGCTGGCCTAAAGTGTACATAGTGTAAACAGTGATCATTACAGTATTTCTCCTTCATCAAAAATACAAGAAACATCACAATTTCAGAAGAGAATTCGCATGAGTAGTACTTTTTCTGAAATAATAGAGAATGTACAAGAAAATAACATACACCTATACTCAAACAGTCCCCAAACTAATGGTGTTAATTAACCAAGTATTTAAAAACTTCAGTTTTCAAATGGTGAATTCCAACTGCATTATAATTCACTGTAAATATATTTTTAAATATGAAATATCTTACTAATATTTAAGCTACTGGCATAGTCCAAATTTTTTTATAGGAAACTTTTGGCCATCTTTCCTATTAAGATCCTTGTACAAACAATGAAATATATTTATTTCTTTAATCACTTATAACTGACTGATATTTTTAAAAAATACTTTTTGTTTCATAGCATCACATCTGTTATACATTTGTTAGGATGTATTCTTAGGGAAAATTCAGTTACTGGTATAACATAAAGTCATTACTGTGTTATAAATCCTTAATCAGCCTCTAAAACAGTGCTAGAAATAAAATGGGATTGGCTAATTTTCAGCAAAGAGGAAAACAGAAATTATAATGTAGGTAAAAGATAATTTTCTGCTGGCCTTAAAAAAAAGTGTGATAATTCTTTCTTTGGCTACCATGTCAAAGCATAAAGAATTTTGCACATTGTCAACGTAACTCATATTTACAGACTATGAAACTACAGGACGATTTAAACCCTATGCAAATATTTCCAATATAAACATTTAAAATGAACTTTGTGGTTCAACCTAGTGTTAGGAATATAATCAATCCTAACTTCAAAACCATACCTGTTAAGTTGCCTCATTTTATTTTTCTGAAGCTATTATGAGTTTTGTTTTAATCATTTTCCCCCCAGTATTTTCCTACAGTTTCAATCTAAAATTTAACCTAAGGTTTAGCTCTAAGTTCCTCTTGTGTCTCCAAATGGAGAAAGTAATTGGATTTCACTGATTGTCTCCATACGCACTACTACAATGTAGTGGTAATAAAGATCTGAGATGCCTCTCAGATTATGTTTTTGGAACTTACCTAATTTAACTGTTGAAGAATTTCTAATATTTAGAAAAGACGGCCAAACCTATTTTCAATTGATTTTCCAAAAATCAAGCTAAGGAAATAAAGCATTATATCTATCATCAGTTAACTGTTTTCTGTGATTTTGGGGGAAAAAATCCACATAAATATTACTGACTGAATTTATAACAAAGTACTTTCAAAGAAAACAAGTCCAATTAAGGTCCAGTCTGCAAACTACTGAGGTCTGTCTTTTTAAACATGTTAACACATGATGTTAAGAGAGGGGAAGATTCAGTTTAAAGATTATGTGATATATCTCCAAATAACTACAACGTACATAATATGGAGGAAATACTTTTCTATCTGTTTCCAGTATATCAGTTTGCTTTTGTATTTTTAAAAATTCAACACTTCATGTGCTGACCCAAAATCTTGGAATACTTAAAGAAGCCAAGAATGAAAACATGATTTCCTACTCTGTAATCCACTTGACCAGCCCATTTCCAGATTTTCAAAGGTGTGTAAACTTAAGTGCAGCACTAGAGGTCTCTATTATAAATAACTTCAGAATTCTTCCATGTTGGTTGAAACATTGGGAGTTGCTGGGTTTGAATCTTGAGAAATGGCTGCAACTGTGACAATTCTTGGGGAGCCAAGCACCTCTGTAACAGATGAGTCCAGTTCTCCGGAGGTAACAATGGCAAGAGCTGTCCCACCACCTTTTTTATTCTGGTGCGTTTTGACATGTTTGGAGAGATGATCACTCCGCATAAATCTTTTAGAACACTCTGGACATTCAAATCTCTTTTCACCTAAACGGAAAAATAGTAAATAAACAGCAATTCACTTTATCTAAATGAAATTATCATTTAAAATAATTTCTCTTCTTTTTCAACAGCTGCAAAATACTTTGTTTCTATTTCAAAATGCCAATAAACACACAGTGCAGTATAGGACAAAGACCAGGTGACTGAGAATAAAAGAACTGTGCTAAAGTCCTGATTCTGCTAAGAACTGAAAATAAAACTGTTTCCTCAGCTTCCCTATCTACAAAATAAGAAGGTTTCTAACACATGATCTCAACAAGTCTCCTCCAGTTATAACTGCATAATATCAAAGCTCATATCCACTCTTCCTTAAAAACTATTGTTAAAGTTTTGGACATAATGACCAGAGGCAGGAAATACCTTGAAACTACTTCAAATAAAATCAGTTAATAATTTTACAGTGTACTGAGTTTCTTTACAAGGTAAAAAATGAGAGTGGGGCAAACACTACATTTCAAATTTAATACAGTTTTTAGATCTTGCAGAATTAGACTGTTAGGTTCTGGTAGACAGAGTGATCCTTAAATATTCTCTCTTCAAAAGTCATAAGATAGTTCTATTGGAAGTTAACTACTTCTGTATTTTAGAAAAAAATGATTTTGTTTTTATGTATAATAGGCAGGGGCACATAAAAATTTAGTTAATTGATATATCATCACATTTATAATGGATAAACTATTAGCTTTATTTCTCTCCTTAAAATTATTATTTAGAGGAAAGCAGCACGATTTTCCCATAATAATAAAACTATTATCCCATAATAATAATAGAACTTAAGAAAATAAGAAAATCCAATTCGGCTTAATTCTTCTATCTGGCCCTCCTTTGGACTGACCAACAGAAAAATCTATAGGTTCAAGTGTCAGATATTATCCCCTCTTCTTTATGTGTTTGCTTTTATTTAAAAAAGAATTGCATGTGATTCACTGAAATTTCCTTTCTCTTTTCAAAGAAAAATTAAATGAATGGATAAAATCCTTAAGGTATAAATAAAGCCAGTTAAGTTTTAAGGCAAAATGACTTGCATTTTATGAATGCTAGCACTGAAGCAAGGACCAAAAAAACAATTAAATGAGGGTTTATGTTTAGGATCAATCTTGAGCTCCTTTATCTTTCAGGCTTTCCATTTTATTTCAAAAGAAAAATTCAAAGTGTACAAATTTAAAAGCTGGAAGAAATTTAAAGGATCTTATTTTACATTTTCATTTTATAGGTAAGTTGAGCCTCAGAAATTAATTTGCTTGGGAATCCCCCAATTAGTCATCCAATTAATCAATAAAAGAGCAGAATTCAAGACATCTGATTTCTAATTCAGGTATTATGTATTAAATCACCTGTAGTAGAGATCTCTGTTCTTTTATAGCAATGATAACCAAGAATAACCAGAAAGATATCAGGTAGTGATGGCTTGAAGGCCTGAGCTTTATTCAGTAAACACTGAATCAATGGGTGACCAACTTGTACACACTGGCTGTTTAATTAACATTTGTTAGCTGTGGTATTTATTCACGAACTCAGTTATTTTTCAATAAGTATTAGACTGGTGCAAAAGTAATCGTGGTTTTGCACTGCTGAACTTTGCCATCTGATACTAGAATACATTCTTAAATAAACGTAGTTGCATTATACATCATTTTAATGTGCATGTCTCGCTTTATTTGTTTTCTTTTTGCTAATGTCTTAGTACTTACTGTTTGTATTTTAGACCAGACAAATGATGTTTGACTAAAAGCAAATTTGAGCGATTTTCTTATTCTAGTTTAAATGGGTAGTAAAGCATCAGAGACAACTCATAACATTAACAACATGTCTGGCCCAGGAACTGCTAATGAATACATAGTACACTGGTGGTTCCAAGTTTTGTAAAGCAGAAGGGAGCCTTGAAGATGAGGGGTGCAGTGGCTGGCCATCGGAAATTGACAATGACCAATTAAGAGTAATCATCAAGCTCTTACAACTACATGAGAAGCTGCTGAAGGACTCAATGTCGACGTTTGAAACAAACTGGAAAGGAAAAAGAAAAAAGCTCGATAAGTGGGTGGGTGCTTCATGAGCTGACCGGAAATGAAAAAAATTGTCACTCTGAAGTGCCTGCAATGCAGGTGACCCTAGTTTGATTCCTGGGTGAAGAAGATCCCCTGGAGAAGGGTAGGCTACCCACTCCAGTATTGTTGGGCTTCCCTGGTGGCTCAGCTGGTAAAGAATCTGCTTGCAATGGGGGAGACCTGGGTTCCATTCCTGGGTTGGGAAGGTCCCCTGGAGAAGGGAACAGCAACCCACTCCAGTATTCTGCCCTGGAGAATTCCATGGACTGTGTAACTTTCACTTCACTTTTCTTATTTTACAAAACAACAAGGAACCATTTCTTGATAGGATTGTGACATGCAACAAAAAATGGATTTTAGACAACTGGTGACGACCAGCTTAGTGGCTGGACTGAGATGCTCCAAAAGTACCTCCCAAAGCCAAATCTGCACCCACAAAAGGCCACGGTCACTGTTTGGTGGTCTGCTCTTAGTCTGACCAGTCACTACAGCTTTCTGAATCCCGGCAGAACCATTACATCTGAGAAATATGCTCAGCAAATCTATCAGATGCACTGAACACTGCAATGCCTGCAGCCAGAACTGGTCAACAGAATGGGCCCAATTCTTCTCCAAGACAATGCCTGACTGCATGTTGCACAAACAATGCTTCAGAACTTGAGCAAACTGGGCTACAAAGTTCTGCCGCACCTGCCATTTTCACCTGAGTGTTCACCAACTGATGCTTCTTCAAGCACCTCAACAACTTTTGGCAGGGATAACGCTTCCACAACTAGCAGGAGGCACAATACTTTCCAAGAGTCTGCCAAATCCCGAAGCATGGATTGCTAAGCTACAGGAATAAACAAACTTACTTCTCATTGGCAATAATGTGTTGACTGTAATGGTTCCAATTCTGTATAAAAAAGACGTGTTTGAGCCTAGTTATAATGATTTAAAATTCATGGTCTGAAACCACAAATATGTTTGTACCAACCTAATATTTGTGTTGCTCCAACACAATATTTGGAACAACTGCAGTATGACAGGTATTGGTGATACAAAAATGAACAAGTCAGAGTCTCCGATTTTAAGCATCCATTATCTTGAGAGAGTCATTTGTTAACCACACGAAACTATTGGTATGAAAAGAGAAAGGAATTCGAGTCCCCAGCTACTGATGGGGACATGGCTTTTGTGTGGACTTTCTAGTCTACTCCCAAGTGGTATGGCTATCCAGTTAATTTCAAGCAATAAAAGTTGGCTAGAATCGCAAAATAAGTAAATTATGTTGTACAATTAAACTATCATTAGAGGAATGACATTTTAGTTCATTACCCTTTTTCCACAGAGAAGTGTGTCTTCTGTGGTTTAAGA
The DNA here is from genome assembly GCF_023091745.1 of Budorcas taxicolor. NCBI lineage: Eukaryota > Metazoa > Chordata > Mammalia > Artiodactyla > Bovidae > Budorcas > Budorcas taxicolor. The sequence goes on along the minus strand of NC_068913.1, from coordinate 32,273,017 downwards.
AGACAATTTCCTAATTTCCTACCTCTTTGGCAAACATTATCATTATACTTTATAAAATATAAGGAGGCAGAGAGTTCTTATACTAACTATATATCCTACAGTATCTTTTTTTGTATTTATATTTAGAATTATTTCAATAATTATTTTAGTAGGGTTAACACTTTTTATACTTAATGCAACTAGTTATCAAAACTGTTGATATTAGTTATTAATACTTACAGTGGGCAAAATGCCCCAACTCCCTAAAAAGATGCCCGTGTCCCAACCCCTGGAATTGTGTGTACGTTTCTTTTTTTTTTAATTAAAGGATAATTGCTTTACAGAATTTTGTTGTTTTCTGTCAAACCTCAACATGAATCAGCCATAGGTATACATATGTCCTCTCCCTCTTGAATCCCCTACAAAGATGCCTGTGTCCCAATCCCTGGAATTGTGTATACGTTTTATCACATGCCAAAAGGGATGTGACTGAGTTTAAAAAGCTTACTATAGAGAGACTGTTCTTAATTATCTGGGTGGGCCAAATCTAATCACATGAGTTCTTAAAAGCAGACAGCTTTCTTCAGCTGGAGTCAGAAAAATGCAGCAGGAGAAACTAGAAGTGTGAGAAGAACTCGACCTGTTGCTGCTGGCTGGAAGTGGGGGCAGTTTCCACGTGGAAAGTATGAGAAGGAATGTGGGTCACCTCCAGGAGCAAACATCAGCCCCCACTGACAGACAGCAAGGAAACAAGGACCACCATCCTACAACAGCGAACACTGAATTCAACTGTAAGTGTGAATATGTCTGGAAGCAGATGCTTCCCCAGAGACTTCAGTTGGGAACATGACCCAGTCAACACCCTGATTTCAACTTATGAAATGTTAAGCAGAGGACTCAGGATGAGTCTACTAAGACTTCGGACTTCAACAGCTATATAAAAAAGTGTGTTTTAAGCTGCTAAATTTGGGATAGCTTGTCTTGGGAGCAGTAGCAAACTAATAAAGATTATCATCTTGAAAAGGTAAAGCATAATTCAAAAAGTAAATTACAGGTGATCTAGAATATGGATCAAGATCTATAAAATATCTTCAAGTTTCAAAAGCATGTCAAGAAGAAATTTCAATTTTTTTTTCCTCTAAGAAAATCTAAAGGATGTAACCAGAACGACTTTAATAAACTGAATATTAAAAAACTGCATATCTTATCTAGATTATTGATAAAATGCCATGCTGTATGACATGATTATTCAAATATAGTAGTATTTATATATACTATATATATTTATACATATAAAAAGGATGTAAGTAGAAGATGCAAACTTAGAAATTATGCAGATTATTTCCTAACATGATATAACAGCGTTTCTCTCAGAAAAAAATTAGCTGAGATTTTCAAATGGAATCACAGATTTGAAGGGATGAATGGAATAAAACATCTTTTAATTTTTATTTATTTGAGGTAATCCATCAAGAGCCAATTATTTAGCTGTCAGAGTTCTACCTATAATTTCATTTTCATGTTACACTTAAACCTAAGCTAATACAATGTAAAAAACACATTTATGAATATTTTTCAAAGCCTGCCATTTGATAACATATCTGCATATTTATCAACTACAATAATTTCAAGAGTGACCTAAGAGATTTTATTAGTTTCCAAGGGCTACTATAAAAAACGAAACAAAAACAAAAAACCACCAACTGTGTGGCTTAAAGACAACAGATATTCACTCTCTCACAGTTTTGGAACTAGATGCCAAAAATCAAGGTGTCAGTAGCACAATTCTCCCATCAAAGGCTCTAGAGAAGAATCCTTCCTTGCCTCTTCCCAGCTGTGGGTGACTTCTGGCGATTCTTGGCACTGGTTGGCTTGTAGGTGCAGCTCTCCAGTGTTGCCCTCTGCCTTCACATGGCCTTGCCCCCTGTGTATCATCTCTTTATGATACGGATGTCCATCCTTGGATTTAACGTCTACTAGGTCCTAAATGCTAGGCACTAGGAATAGTTATAACTTCCTCTTAATGCATCTCGTCTGCAAAGAATTATCTCCCAATAAGGTCACATTCACAAATTCTGTGGAGTAGAAACTGTCTCTCCTGGGAGACACAATTCAACCCACTATAGGGACATTTTTAAATGTATGGCATTTGTTATAGCAAAGCAAAAAACATACCCTTTGCTCAATAGATAACTTCAATCAAACATCCATTTGTAGCATCTATACAATTTCTTTCCAGATTTTTATATATAATTCACTTTAAAGAAATTATATATTGATTTGTTCTTAAAAACCTAATTATTCAAACTGAGAAACCTGTAGTCCCTGGATCCCTCCAATGCCTATTGGGATGGTCCTATCAGTCCCTCCTGGACACCTCTTCATGAGTACCCTTAATTCTCCCCTATCATTACCTGGGGATAAAAGTAAATTAATAGAGGGAGAAATGATAATTTGAGAGAAGTTATGTGGCTTAAGTTTTCTTAAAGTAGAAGACAGATAAAGGAAAGTTAAGTGGGAGTAACGAGAAATAAGAAGACTTGAGGGTGCTAAAGTATGAGAGTGAAAATATTAAGAAACCTATGAGTCACATGGCTGTTATCATTATTATTGATGCTGAATATAATGACTTTATTTTTAAAATAAAACTGTTAAATAATGTGCTAAAAAAAAAAACACTTGAGGTTTAGATAATTACTAAGGCAATGTGAAAGCTGAAGAAAAGAGTAAGATTGATAGGATGTTCTGAGAGACTGGCTGAGATTTGAGACCATAAAATTTGTAGACATCAATCTACATCATGAGAATTTTTTCATTTCCTCCTTCAGCAATTATCTGCTCAAACAGAGAAGCCCTTTTGGTCATTTTCTTATTAATACTTGTTTAAAAGGCAATCTTATCTACTCTAATGGTTTTAACTATCATTTATAAATTGATGGCTACATCAAGACACAGAGTCCTAAAATAGGAATTTGATCTCCCACATATGCCACAGAACGCATCATTCAACATGTCACGAAAAGAACTCATTAACTTTCCTATCCTTATAATTCTCAGAAATAAAAGGGGAATTCCTCTCCAAAATATCAAAGAGACAATATTAGTAAAGAGAGTGACCAAAACTTAACTCCTCTGTGAAAAGACTCAGAAAACTGGGGGAAAAATAAACAATCAAATCAACTCATTTAGACTCTGTAAATTAATCAAGGGCTCCTGTAACTCAGGGAGTGTTTTATAAGGAAAATGGCTAATTCTTGGTAAGAACAGCAAGTTTTGTGGTGTTCCCAGGAGCCTGGTAGCCACCAGAGGGAGCAGAACAAAGTGAGAGCCCTTTCAAAACTTCTTTCCCAAAGAATCATCATTGCTTCTTTGGAAGACTTAAAGTATTGTTGCAGTCAACATTCCTTGGAAGTGCTCCAATGCAAAAAGTCTTCCTCCGGGAACAGAGAAGAGCATGTATTTGTCTAAAACAATTATAGACAAGTATTTTAACTTCATGGATACCTGAAACAATGACTAATACTTGGGCCAAATAATAAACAGATAAACAAAAAACTTAAAAAGCTCAGAGGTATGAGATAGCCATAGGGGCTCTAAAAAGTTCTGACATACTCCTTGGAATGTAGAAGCCACATACATGCTTAGGACTGTGAACATACTCAGGAGAAGGGTTGAGAAGAACCAAACTCTCACTTATAAGGCCTACCTACCCTTTGAGGCTCCGTAAGAGAAGGAAGAGAACAAGCATTGTCTGGCTGAGAGCTGAGGGTCCCCCAACATGCACACAAAGCCTCTCAGAAAAGAGGGAGAGATTAATTGGTCTGAAAATCCCCCAAATTTGATGAAAAACATTAATATATACATGGAAGAACTACAACTAACTTTAAGCAGGTTAAATGAAAAGAAATTCACACTGAGACACATAATAATCAAACTGTTTGAAGTTAAAAAAAAAAGAATCTAGAAAGCAGCAAGAGAGAAGTGACATCATCTACAAAGGATCATCATAAAGAAAATCAGCTGATTTATTTTTCATCAGAGATCATAGAGGTCTGAAAGCAATGGGATGATATATTCAATGAGGTGAAAGGAAAAAACCTATCAACCAAGAATTTTATATACTGAAAAAACATCTTTCAAAACTAGGGAGAAACTAAGATGTTTCCAGATTGATAAAAAACTGAAGGAATCTGTCACACCTATAAGAAATGTTAAGGAGGGGGTGGTCCTTCAGGCTGAAATGAAAAATACTAAACGACAACTAGAATACACATGAGAAAATAAAGAATGCCAGGTGAAGTAACTATACAGACAAACACAAAAGACAGCATAAATGCGCTGTTTACTCATTTCCCCCCATCTAGTTTCAAACAAGACTGCATAAGACTTATAAATCTGTGTTGAGGGGTACACCATATACAAAGATGCAATTAGTGAAAATAACGGCATAAGCGGAGGCAGAACTATGTAGGAGAAAGTTTTTGCATGCTACTGAAATAAAGTTGGTATTAATGCAAATTAGACTGTTAAAAGATGTGGACTGTAATACCCAGAGCAGGAACCACTAAGAAAACTACATATAGATATAAAACATATATATATATATTAATATATACACATACCTATATACATATCTATACCTACATATATCAAAAAAATTACAAAGTAATTAAAATAACACATGAGCAGTATTTAACACAAAATGTCAACAATGGAGAAACTCAGGAACAAAAAAGAAGACATGAAGACAAATAGAAAACAAATACTAAAATGGCAGAAGTCTTTATCAGTAATTGCCTTAAATATGAATTAAACTCTCCAAAACGCAGAAATTGACAGGATGGATTTTTAAAAATGACAAACCTTTAAGCCATCTAAGAGAAACTATCTTTAAATTCAAAGACATGAGGAGGCTAAAAGGATGGAAAACAGATATACTGTGCAAACTGAGTTTGAACAGCTATACTAAAAATTACTTATTAAAGAAAAAAATTACTACTAGAGATAAGGAAGGGTACTTTATAATAAAAGTATCACTCCACCAAGAAGCTGTAACACTTAGAAACATGTAAGTACCTACACCAAAAGAGCTCCAAAGGACAAGAAGCAAAAATCAACAGAAGCGAAGGGAGACAGACATTCCACATATACCAATCCTTTTCCTCAATTCTCATTTCAACTGCAGTAGTCATCATTGATTTCTTTCATCTCTCTTCTCACATTTAATCAGTCACCAACTACTGTTAATTTTATTGCACAGACATCTCTTAAACTGGTCCCAAGTACACCTTACAAATTCTGTTTTATTAGGATCTTACCAAAAGTTCCTACTGTCTTTACTAATTGGTCTCAGAATTATTCCCTAGAAATCTGTCCTCCATACAAATATCAAATGGTTGAAAATGAAAAAGTGACCATCTGATTATTGAAAATTTCCAATGGTTCCTCATATCCTATAATTGCAGAAAAAAATCAAATATATGTAACATCCTATTGATCTCCGCCTACCTTTTTTAATCTATTGTCACAAACATCATGGTTCCCAAACACTGAACTGCTTGTACATCCTGACATCATATCTTCTTGTATAAGTGGCTTCTAGTTCAAGATAAAAATTCTGACTCTGCTCCACTGACCAATCATGTAATTCCTGGCAACTTCTCTCTCCAATTCTCAGTTTCTTCATTTTTAACTGGGAATAGCAGAAATACCTATTTTATGTTACTGTTCAAAAGATGAAATGAGAAAGTATGTTTTAAAAAGCATTCAGAAACCCAGCACACTGAAGGAGATCAGTTATGTTAACTACTGCTGACTGTCACTGCTTGTCTGAATTTATTGCTTCCATGGCTCTTTCTAACTCATCACTATATAACTCAACTTGGCTCAAGGAACTAAGTTTCAAGCCTTGATAAAGAAGTCAATCAACCTCTTAAGACTTACGTTTAGTCCTTATTTATAAAATGGTGGAACTGCACAAAACTGTTTTCAGGAGTCGCTCTGGCTCTAGACACATTGCATGAGGCATATGTGTGAAGCTGAGCAAGAAATTCATTGGAACTGTTAAAATAAAAATTAACTAGAAAATTTCCCTCAAGTTTTAGACTGCAATTTCTCAAAGATAAGTATTGTCTCATGCTTTTGAAAATGTTTCAATTTGCGTACAGTTCTACATAGTTCTATCAGTTTTGATAAACACATTAAGTCACGTAGCTATCACCAAAATTCCAATATAGAAGAACTGCTTTCACTTAATAAAATTTCTTCTTGATGGTTTTTCACAGTCAAGCTCTCCTCCATCACACGTTAGGAAACACTGATCTGTTCTCCATTTCTACAGTTTTGATTTTTTTATTCCATCATGTAAATGGAATCATTCAATTGGTAGCCTTTTGAAGCTGGATGCTTTCACTTAGCATAATACATCTAAATTTCATCCATGTGGTTTTGTGTAGTAATAATTCATTCCTCTACTCTGTGGAGTAGTACTCCAACATATGGATATACCACAACATTTCATCCATCTACCAGCTGAAGAATATTAGGGTTGTATACAGTTTGGGTGATTACACATAAATCTGTCATGTATATTCAAAGCTAGGATGAATACTTGGGAGTGGATATGGTTAAGTATCTGTTTAACTTTTATAAGAAAATTCCAAAATGTTTTTCAAAAGTGCTGTGTCATTTCGCATTCCCACCAGCAATGAAGTTCCAGCTCTGTAATTTTGTCAGTACTTCTAATTGTCAGGAGTTTTATGTTCTTACTTTTTGTTTTAGCCATTCTAGTAAGTCACAGGTATCTTGTGGCAGTATTAATTTGCATTCCCCCAAATAAAAGATGATGCTGAGCATCTTTTCATGTGCTTATCTGTCACATGTATATTCTCTTTAGTGAAGTGTCTAGATCCTCTGACAATTCTTAACAAGTCTTCATCTAATAATTCTAACATGTGGATCATCTTGACAGGGTGGATACATAGTACGCTGAGTAATTCTGGATTGCCTCCTGGACATTTTTTATACTATTTCATGGTGACTCTGGGTTCTATCACAGATCCTCTAGTGAACAGTTCTATTTTAGCAAAACAACCCCTTTAGGTTCATACTAAAAGCGACAGCTTGCCTTCTTTGATCAGTAATTTCAATATTAAATTATTTTTAAAGACTTCATTATGCTCTTTGAGTATGCCTAGCACATGTCGGAGATTAGGTGGTGGTTTATTTCAGTCTTTGAGGCCTCTGCCATGGTTCTTGGGGATTGTTCTGTGCATGTGCAGTACAGAGTTGAGTCCAGAACTTACTTTATTCTGTACAGAAAATAGGGGATCACCTTTTATAGATCTCTACAAACTTATCCTCATACTCTCCAACCCCCAAGTGTCCTTTCTTCCTGATTTCTCTGGCCAGAAAGCCAGTATTCTGGGGGGGCGGGGGGGGGGGGGTCCTTCACTGTCCTGCACATGCATCATGCATGTGCATCATGTCCTGCACATGGCATTACGTTCAGAGTGAAATGACAAAGAAAGAAAAAAAAAGTAATTCCCCTCATATTCACTGAGGGCCCGTTATTTCCTGATTCCTCTAACCAAACATAAAGGTATTTTCTCAATATTTTAGCAGCTTATGCAGACACTACTACAGTGCAACCCACAAACAGGCTGGCCTTGGAGTCAAGCGCCCCTTTTCTCAGTTCTCTTGCCAGATATACATGGTTTCTCCTACAGTATTTGCTGTTTGTACCTGCTAATCAGGGCCCACAGGGCCAAAGTTGGTAGAACAAAAGGAAAAAAAGTCCTGTGAAACTCATTTCTATTATGCATTGTTATATAAGTTTAACTGGATCACATTTCTGCAATAAGAATAGAGATTATCAAGGAAGAGGATATGTTCTAGAAAAGAGCCAATTTGTCTCTTGTAGAACGCTGTAGAAGTATGGAACTAAAATAATGAGAGGGAAATATGGAGTATAAAACAGTAAACTGAAGCCTATACATGGAATATTAGCCCTACTGTTAAAAAATTGGGGCAAAATACTTGAGAATTTCTATCTAAAGAAATATGGTCCCACATTGTAGTACTACATGTTGATAATTAGGTCCCTTTCAATATAACACACAGTGCCCCTACTCAATTTCCTAAAAAGAAGGCCACCAGTTAACAATGATTTCACATTCTTTCACTTAAACATATTTGTCAGTCACCTTCATCGTCGTCATGATCATCATCATCACCATCTATTTAAACAAAAGCCTGGGATCACTGGACAATGCACGTAAGCCAACCTCAGAAAAAGCGAAATACAGACAAAAAAATATGACCCTGCAGGAAACATTAGACTTCCAGTAAGCTCCTGTATTTATACAATAAGAACAAGATGCAATAAAAAAGAAACAAAAATCACTCTTGGAAATTAAAAAACAATGCAACAAAAATACCTGAAGCTAAAGCTACGGAATTTCATTGAAAATATAAGAAAAGGTAAAAAGACAAGTAAAAGAAAAGGTGCAAAAAAAAAAATCAATATAGGGAGTCCACATACATCTAGAAGGAGTTCAAAATGAGCAAAACATAAAAAAGGGTGAATGAGTGGATGTAGGGTGGTGGGGGAGGACCCAGAGTTGAAAATTCCATCCAGAACTATATCATAAATGAAAACCTACGCTTATATACATTTTATGAAATTCAGTTCAGTTCAGTCACTCAGTTGTGTCTGACTCTTTGCAACCCCATGAATCGCAGCACGCCAGGCCTCCCTGTCCATCACCAACTCCCGGAGTTCACTCAGATTCACGTCCATCGAGTCAGTGATGCCATCCAGCCATCTCATCCTCTGTCGTCCCCTTCTCCTGCTGCCTCCAATCCTTCCCAGCATCAGAGTCTTTTCCAATGAGTCAACTCTTCGCATGAGATGGCCAAAGTACTGGAGTTTCAGCTTTAGCATCATTCCTTCCAAAGAAATCCCAGGGCTGATCTCCTTCAGAATGGACTGGTTGGATCTCCTTGAAGTCCAAGGGACTCTCAAAAGTCTTCAACACCACAGCTCAAAAGCATCAATTCTTCGGTGCTCAGCCTTCTTCACAGTCCAACTCTCACCTCCATACAGGACCACAGGAAAAACCATAGCCTTGACTAGACAGACCTTAGTCGGCAAAGTAATGTCTCTGCTTTTGAATATACTGTCTAGGTTGGTCATAACTTTTCTTCCAAGGAGTAAGCGTCTTTTAATTTCATGGCTGCAGTCACCATCTGCAGTGATTTTGGAGCCCCCCAAAATAAAGTCTGACACTTTCCACTGTTTCCCCATCTACTTCCCATGAAATTAACAGAATACTAAAGATTACGAGAAAGCTTAGGATGAGGGCATATCAAAAGGATGGAGGAGCCAATCTGAAACAACTTTCAATGGCCAAAAATAGAACAAAGTGAGGAAGATAATGAACACAAAAATACCTCCTTTTATAACGCTTTGCTCTACTGTGCTTTGCAGATAACTGTTTTTTAAAAATTGAATGTTAGTGGTAACCTGTATCCAGCAAGTCTATCAGCACCATTTTTCCAACAGCATCTGCTCACTTCATATCTCTGAGTAACATTTTGGTAACTGCAATATATCACATTTTTGCATTACTTTATATTTGTTAGGCTGATATGTGATCACTGATGTTTGATGTCACAACTCACTGAAGGCTCAGATGACACTTATTTTTTTCAGCAATAAAGCATTTTAAAATTAAGGTATGTACATTGTTTTTTTAGAATGCTGCTGTTGTCAGTCACTAAGCTGTGTCTGACTCCTTTTGCAACTACAGGGACTATAGCCCACCACGCTTCTCTGTTCATAATTTCCCAGGCAAGAATACTGAAGTGCGTTGCCATTTCCTTCTCCAAGATGTAACACTTCTGTATGCTTAAACAGACTATAGTATTATGCAAACATAACTTTCACATGCACTGCGAGACCAAAAAATTAGTGTGACTGGCTTTACTGATATATTCACTCTTCACTGAGGTCGTCTGGAACCAAACTGGGACTATCTCTGAGATGTCCTTGTAACGATGAAATTGGATGGTAACTCAAAAACCAAATATTCATGAACAAATATCATCAGTTCAATTCAGTTGCCCACTTGTGTCTGACTCTTTGGGACACCATGGACTGGCGCATGCCAGGCCTCCCTGTCCATCACCAACTCCCGGAGTTTACTCAAACTCATGTCCATTGAGTTGGTGATGCCATCCAACCATCTCATCCTCTGTTGTCCCCTTCTCTTCCAGCCTTCAATCTTTCTCAGCATCAGGGTCTTTTCAAATGAGTCAGTTCTGCACATCAGGTGGCCAAGTGTGGGAGTTTCAGTTTCAACATCAGTCCTTCCAATGAATACTCAGGACTGATTTCCTTTAGGATGGGCTGGTTGGATCTCCTTGCAGTCCAAGGGACTCTCAAGAGTCTTCACCAACACCATAGTTCAAAAGCATCATCTCTGGCGCTCAGCTTTCTTTATAGTCCAACATCCATACATGACTACTGGAAAAAACCATAGCCTTGATGAGACAGACCTTACTTGGCAAAGTAACATCACATTTTAATATGCTGTCTAGGTTGGTCATTTCTTTCAAGGAGTATGCGTCTTTTAATTTCATGGCTGCAGTCACTATCAAGAGCAATTTTGGAGCCCAAGAAAATAAGGTATCTCATTGTTTCCCCATCTATTTGCCATGAAGTGATGGGACCGGATGCCATGATCTTAAGTTTTCTGAAAGTTGAGCTTTAAGCCAATATTTTCACTCTCCTCTTTCATCAGTTTAGTTCAGTCGCTCAGTCGTGTCCGACTCTTTGCAACCCCATGAACCGCAGCACGCCAGGCTTCCCTGTCCATCACCAACTCCCGGAGTCTACCCAAACCCATGTCCACTGAGTCGGTGATGCCATCCAAACATCTCATTCTCTGTCGTCCCCTTCTCCTCCTGCCCTCAATCTTTCCCAGCATCAGGGTCTTTTCAAATGAGTCAGCTCTCTGCATCAGGTGGCCAAAGGACTGGAGTTTCAGCTTCAACATCAGTTCTTCCAATGAACACACAGGACTGATCTCCTTTAGGATGGACTGGTTGGATCTCCTTGCAGTCCAAGGAGTTCTCAAGAGTCTTCTCCAACACCACAGTTCAAAAGTATCAGTTCTTTGACGCTCAGCTTTCTTTATAGTCCAACTCTCACACCCATACATGACTACTGGAAAAACCAAAGCTTTGATTAGACGGACCTTTGTTGGCAAAGTAATATCTCTGCTTTTGAATATGCTGTCTAGTTTGGTCATAACTTTCCTTCCAAGGAGTAAGCGACTTTTAATTTCATGGCTGCAATCAACATCTGCAGTGATTTTGGAGCCCCCCAAAATAAAGTTTGCCACTATTTCCACTGTTTCTCCATGTATTTGCCATGAAGTGATGGGACCGAATGTCATGATCTCCGTTTTCTGAATGTTGAGCTTTAAGCCAACTTTTTCACTCTCCTCTTTCACTTTCATCAAGAGGCTCTTTAGTTCTTCTTCACTTTCTGCCATAAGGGTGGTTGGTGTCATCTGCATATCTGAGCTTATTGGTATTTCTCCCGGCAATCTTGATTCCAGCTTGTGTTTCATCCAGCCCAGTGTTTCTCATGATGTAGTCTGCATGTAAGTTAAATAAGCAGAGTGACAATATACAGCCTTGACGTACTCCTTTTCCTATTTGGAACCAGTCTGTTCAATGTCCAGTTCTAACTGTTGCTTCCTGACCTGCATACAGGTTTCTCAAGGGGCAGGTCAGGTGGCCTGGTATTTCCATCTCTTTGAGAATCTTCCACAGTTTGTGGTGACCCACACAGTTAAAGGCTTTGGGATAGTCAATACAGCAGAAATAGATGTCTTTCTGGAACGCTCTTGCTTTTTTGATGATCCAGCGGATGTTGGCAATTTGATCTCTGGTTCCTCTGCCTTTTCTAAAACCAGCTTGAACATCTGGAAGTTCACGGTTCATGTACTATTGAAGCCTGGATGGAGAATTTTGAGCATTACTTTACTAGCATGTGAGATGAGTGCAATTGTGCGGTAGTTACAGCATTCTTTGGCATTGCCTTTCTTTGGGATTGGAATGAAAACTGACCTTTTCCAGTCCTGTGGCCACTGCTGAGTTTTACAAATTTGCTGGCATATTGAGTGAAGTACTTTCACAGCATCAACTTTTAGGATTTGAAGTAGCTTACCTGGAATTCCATCACTTCCACTTGCTTTGTTCACAGTGGTGGTTCCTGAGGCCCATTAGACTTCACATTCCAGGATCTCTGGCTTTAGGTGAGTGATCACACCATCGTGATTATCTGGGTCATGAAGATCTTTTTGGTACAGTTCTTCTGTTTATTCTTCCCACCTCTTCTTAATATCCTCTGCTTCTGTTAGGTCCATACCATTTCTGTCCTTTACTGAGCCCATCTTTGCATGAAATGTTCCCTTGGTATCTCTAATTTTCTTGAAGAGATCGCTAGTCTTTGCCCTTCTATTATTTTCCTCTATTTCTTTGCACTGATTACTGAGGATGGCTTTCTTATCTCTCCTTGCTATTCTTTGGAACTCTGCATTCAAATGGATATATCTTTCCTTTTCTCCTTTGCTTTTTGCTTCTCTTCTTTTCACATATTTTGGAAGGCCTCCCTAGCCAGCGATTTTGCTTGTTTGCATTTCTTTTTCTTGGGGATGGTCTTGCTCCCTGTCTCCTGTACAATGTCACAAACTTCCACCCATACCATACTGGTGAAAATAAATGATGGAATAAACAAATCATTGGGGAAAAAAGTATAAATCTTCATTACACAAGAGGCACAACTAAAAATTATACCAACAGTGAGGGGAATAGAAAATAGTCTTTAGCACATCACAGTAACATCACACAGAACATTACATTGTATCTTCAGGCAATATACAATGAGGAATGCTAAAAGTGAAAATAGTATTTTTTTAAAAGAAAAAACAGGGCATTTGTGTAGACTCAAAGAATAGCCTCCAACATATTTACTAACTACTATGGTTAAGTCCACAAATTCTTTGATGCACTTCCCTCTAGGCTATGGAGCTTAATAAATTTTCCCCTTGAAAACTGAATGGACTTAGTCACTTGCTTCCAATAAATAAAACACGGAAAGGAAAAAAGAAAAACTTTACAGTGGATATACCTAGCAAATACTATCTTAACTAACTCATTAATATTAACATCACCAATAATAAGACATACTGACATCATGTACTCCCTGATATGATGCAATTAAACACAGACAATTCATAACTTCAGTCTAATCATGAGAAAATATCAGGCAAACACAAAATGAGGGATATTCTACAAGATACCTCATCTTACTTTAAAGTGTCAAGGTAAGAAAAAGATCAGGGGGAAAAAAATGAAATTTCACAGACTTCAGGAGTAAAGGTCTATGACAAATAAATGTAATGTGGTACTGTGGACTGAATCCTGAAAGAGAAAAAGTATATTTGTGGGGAAGCCTGTAGTTTCATTGGTAGACCTGTACCAATGTTAATTTCTTAACATTGTATTATGGTAGGCATTAGCAATAACGGAAGCTAGATGATGCTGAAGCTGAAACTCCAATACTCTGGCCACCTCATGCGAAGAGTTGACTCACTGAAAAGACCCTGATGCTGGGAGGGATTGAGGACGACAGAGGATGAGATGGCTGGATGGCATCACCAACTCGATGGACATGATTTTGAGTGAACTCCGGGAGTTGGTGATGGACAGGGAGGCCTGGCATGCTGTGACTCATGGGGGTCACAAAAGTCGGTCACGACAGAGCAACTGAACTGAGATGAAGGGTATTTGCGAACTCTCTCTACTATTTTTGCAACTCCTCTGTAAATATAGAATTACTTCAAAATAAAAAGTTAAAATAAGCTCTTAAAAGCTAGTGGGGAAAAATTAGGTCACCTACCAAAAAATAAGAGTAACAGTAACTTATTATTAGTAAAACAGTTGCAAGAAGATAATAGAGCAGTGCCATTAATGCTTCAAGAAAATAGTTTTCAGCCTAGAATTTTGTGTTAGCCAAACTATCAGTTAAGTTGAAAAGCAAAAGTAAAGGCATTTTCAAACACATTTACTTCCCTATGCCTTTTTGTAGGAAGCATTTCAGAATGTTTTCCAGAAACAAAGGGAATAAACTGAGAAAACTGAGGATGTAAGATCTTGAGAACTGGATCCAAACCAACAGAGGAGGGAAGAAAGGTTTCAGGATTATAGCTGTGCAGCAGTCCTAGAGAGAAATGAATCAGTGTTTGATCAGAAAGCTGGAGACCTCCAGGAATAAGGAGAAACTGGATGGAGTTGATACTTCTCTTGAAAAATTAAAACAACAAGAGGAGGTGATAAAGTTAACCAATGCAAGGGGGAAGAAGGCAATGTGAATCTTCGGGGGAAAAAAATATACAAGAAACAACATGTAACCCACATAATCATAGTCCATTACATAACCACAATTATTTATTAATTTTCAGTGTTAAGAACTAAGCTATATAAAACAGGCTGCTGCTAAGTCACTTCAGTCGTGTCCGACTCTGTGCGACCCCATAGACAGCAGCCCACCAGGCTCCCCCGTCCCTGGGATTCTCCAGGCAAGAATGCTGGAGTGGGTTGCCATTTCCTTCTCCAATGCGTGAAAGTGAAAAGTGAAAGTGAAGGCGCTCAGTCATGTCAACCCTCAGCGACTCCATGGACTGCAGCCTTCCAGGATCCTCCATCCATGGGATTTTCCAGGGAAGAGTACTGGAGTGGGGTGCCATTGCCTTCTCCGATATAAAACAGGCAGTGGTTATTAAAGAAAATGTAAGCATTTTAACATCAAGAGAAAGACGAGAGAGTAAAAGTCTAGGTGAGAGAAGTTAAAAGGCGGAAGAGATGGAAACTGAAGGACAAACATGGCGACACGCTGTTACAGAGTGGTGTGCCGTGATACAACATGTGGCCTACACACAATCAAAGAAAAGATTCAGAGTCGTTGCTGGTGTGAGGTGAGGTAAATTATTTTGGGAGGAGTGTTGAGTTCTGACAGTTTGTAACTTAGTGTCCCTTTTTTAAGACAGAAGTATATTGATGTACAATATTATATAAGTTATATAGGAGCATAATATAGTGATTCACTATTGTTAAGGTTATACTTCATTTATAGTTATTACAAAATATCGGTGATACTTCTTGTGTTGTACAGTATATTCCTGCAAGCTGTTTTATACCTAATAGTTTGTACCTCTTAATCTCCCACCCCTAAACTATATCTACCCCCTTCTCTTTCCCTATTCTTAACCACTAGTTTGTTCTCTATACCTGTGAGTCCGTTTCTTTTTTAAGAAAATATTCACTAGTTTGTTGTATATTTTACATTCCACTTATAAGTGATATCATACAGTATTGATCTTTATTTCACGTCACATGTTGATGGACAGTTAGGTTGCTTTCATTTCTAGGTAAGTGTAAATAATGCTGATATGAACACTGGAGTGCATGTATCTTTTCAATTCTTTTTCCCAGAACATATACCCAGGAGTGGAAGTGCTGAATCACATGGCAATTCTATTTCTAGTTTTTTGAAACCTCCATACTATTTTCCAGAGTGGCTGTACCAATTTACACTGCCACCAAGAGTATACAAAAGGGTTCCCTTTTCTCCACATCCTCACCAACATGTTTTCACTTGTGTTCTTTTAATGATAGCCACTGTCACAGTGAGGTGGTTTTGATTTGCATTTCCCTGATGATCAGCAACGCTGAGCAGTTTTTTATGTGCCTACTGGCCATCTGTGAGGTAAATTCTTAACTCTCACTGCACAAAGTCAGTAGTGTTTAATATTGATATCAATAAGTAACAGTATAAGCATATTTTATAGATACATTGAGCCATCACAGGATTAATAAAAAAGAATGCAGAAACAGTTAAAACATATGATTTACTCCAGGGAGCAGAACAGGGTGGGGAGGAGAGACTTGGATTAACAGCTGAAGCTCTTCTACATGATTTCATTTTTTTTTCAAGGTTTTTTTTGTGTTGATATAGCCAAATAACAATGTTCTGATAGTTTCAGGTGAACAGCAAAGGGACTCAGCCAAACATACACACGTATCCATTCTCCCCCAACGATCTGATTTTTAAAATATCATATGTATGAATCATTTGGAAAATTTTAAAATTTATTTTACAGAAAGCAAAAAGAAAAAAATCTTCACCACCTTACTTCATTTACAGTAAGGTGATGACTGAGTTTCTACTTAGTGCACTGGTTCGGTATTAAATACTGTTCTTGCCATGAAAAACCAAGGCTTTTAGCTTAACACATTAAATACTTAATCAATACTAATTTATTTCAAAAGATATTGTTTCATAGTATTTTCAACAAGTTTTTAATAAACAGAGTGAAAATTACTGATATTATGTCCTTAAAAATAAGTATCTGATGCTAAGTCAAACATTTTTCAAAATAACATGTTTAAATAAAAAATTTCATGAATGATATATTCAAGATGTTTGAAATACTGAAAATAAACTTTAAGTACATTAAATTCTGAATTATTCAAGTTATTAGAAGATGATAATGATGGGGACCATTTAAAAAAAGAAATTATGCCTCTAAAGAAGTAGGAAAAAAAAAAGAAAGAAATTATGCCTCCAAATCATTAAATCTTTTGAAGTAAATGTTTAAATAAATTCTTCAATAAATTAATCTTATGTAATCTGTATGAGTATGGATGTACAATAGAAAGGAACTTGAGAAAATCACTGTTTCTCAAAAATGATGAAATCACAATGTGAGAGGTTCCAAATTTTCTCAGCTTCCCTACTCTGTCTCATTGCTAAGCCAGAGTGGAAATACTGCATCCAGTAACTCTGGCAGAGTATTTTTCTATACAGACATCAATATTGCTATGGGTTTAATTTTTAATCACAATACATTTGTCAATATGAAAGGTGAGGTGGTATTAGAAACCCCAGTGCAATATACTACAGAAAGCTTTTAAAACTTTAATTAAAAGTCTTATTTTTAATATAATGCCAACTCAGTGACTGAGCCATTACACTGAGTCATCTGTATTACTAACTTGTGTGCATATCAAACTAAGTATTTTTTATTTATCACTTCAAAGAGATCTAACAATCATTATTTCTTCTCTGAGATTATATTCTAATGGTATGGGGAGGGAGGTGGGAGGGGGGTTCAGGATTGGGAACACGTGTACACCCATGGCGGATTCATGTTGATGTATGGCAAAACCAATACAGTATTGTAAAGTAAAAGAAAAAATATATATATAAAATAGAGCCAACTTCCAGCTTACAATGTTTTTGTTAGAATCAAATGAGATGATTTTTTTGAAACACCTGATATTCAGTAGCTGATCAATAAACGTCAGTTCCAGTTCCCCTTTCGTCCTTTATGTACCTTGATTCAAGTTAACCGTTAACATCTAACTGAAAAAAACCGACCCAAATCATTGCTTTTATAAATAATTAAAGAGTCCCCAAAATATAAACTATACATGTTCTAAATACAGCATATCACTGTTACATGCCCCCAAAAAGGGAAAACTGCCCAACATGATATCACGACTTAATACAAGCTTCTATTAAAACAGTACAGTATTGCTATAGGAAGAGACAAATAGATAAAACAGAGAATCCAGAAATTGAGCCATTCTTAAATGCAACATCAATATATGAGAGAAATTCCATTACAAATCAATGAAGAACGAACTAAACTATTCAAAAAATGGCTTTCCACATGGAATAAAAATAGAATTATATTTCCTTTTTAGGAAATCATCAAAAACACTCTGGGCTAATAAAAGATCAAACTTATGGAAAGAAAACATTAAAGCCAGCAAGAAAAACATGTTTTTAAAAACTTTACGATCTCGGGATATAAGAAAATCTCATAAAAAAACTGAAAGGGATATATTTACATATTGTTATATTTGACTAAATAAAAATGTAAAACTTCCATGTGACAAAAGATGGCACCAAGATAATCACTAGCAGTATGTGAAAACCTTTTGCAAAATATAAATCAGTAAGAAAAAGGAAAACAATAAACAAGAGCAGAAAACAAACGATAAATGACCAATAAACATATGAAAAGATGCTTCATCTCACTATAATCAGGAAGAATGCAAATTTTAAAACTCGGAAACCATTTTAGACTAACAAAAAGTTTCAAAGCCTGAAGCTGCTGAGTACTGGTGAACATACAGCACAGTGGAAACTCCTGATCAATCTCTAGAGTAACAGAGATGGTGACAGCCACTTTGGAGGCTCCAGTGTTCATCTAGCAAAATCAAACATACACATTCTCTAAGATCCAGTAATTCTACTTCTTGTACATGTTCACTGTATGTTCAAAGCAGTAAAGTCCGTGACAGCAAAAAACAAACTGGAAGTCATCTAAAGAGTGTGGGGACTGGATTACACAGTGTAGTGAAGTTGTGATACAATGCTACACAGCAGTTCAAAGAAGCAGACATGTATTCAGACACACATATGTATGTGTGTTTGATATGAACGTGGACAGATTACAAAACATAAGTGAAATTATGATACAGTAATATATCATTTACATCAAGTTTTACAGAACACACAAAACAGTATTTCATATATATATATATCCTTGAAAAAAATACGTAAGAGTAAATTCATGGCAGCTGTTGTCTTTGGGAGGTAGGAGGACAAAGATGATGTTAACTTTATATGACTTGTTTTGTTAAAAAATAACATGTTAATAGCTGTCAGTTTTGGAAAAGAGTTTAGGTAGGTATTTGTCATATGGTTCTTGATACTTCACTCAATTATCTGGATTATAAAAAAACTAATTAAGATCACCAATAAGATGGTAATTCAACTCTTTTAATTTAAACTGACAAAAAGTAATATATGTCAGTTCAACACACTAAGAAAAAAAAGGAATAAATGGAATAAAATTCCAAATGGAATAAATGGAATAAATCCCAAGTCCTTTAAATTATGCTGATAAACCTTATAAAAAATAGAAAAAAATATATCTCAGAAATAAGGTAAAAGTTTTGATCTTAAAAATCTTTCATTTAATCACTAAAGTGAATAATCTCTAATTTTTGTATTTTCAATTTCATAGCTCACTATCACTAAAAGTTTCATCTAAGCATTGAGAAAAGAAGTAACAAGACCTAAAATAAACCAACTAACCTGTATGAGTTCTTCTATGTCTCTGAAGCTCATCACTCCTTGTAAATCTTTTGCCACAAAACATCCAGTTGCATATAAAAGGTCTTTCTCCAGTATGCCAGCGAAGATGTGCTCGTAAGTGAGATGTTTTGCCATAAACTTTTCCACATCCTTCAATATGACAGATATGCTGTTTCTTTTTTCCTGGTTCATTACTGCCTCTATCAAAAACAAACAAAAAAAACATTAATTACACTTCCAAATGTCATGCTTATAATTAAGGAAAAATAAAAGGGAATTAAGGTAATTAAATGATGCTTTCTAAATGGGTTTTTAAAATCATGATGTCACAACTACTGTTGAAAATCAGAAAAATTTCAATTAATGAAAACAGCGCTGTGGAATAAACTCAAAAGTGCAATGAAAACACGTGAATTTTAGAAAATTCTATGTTCTGCCACAGAATTCCTTTTCATTTCCTAGCAGCTTCCTCCCCTGGGAAAAAATCTTTAAGCTTTTCAAAACATGTGAACATTCTTCTCTAAAACAGCAAAATATGGTAATCCTCATTTAAAAGTGTAGGTTCAGAGTTTCACTTCCAACAAAAACAGCGTGAAGACCTCTATGGACCTATTCCCCAGTGAAACTAGTGAAAATGATAACAAACAAAGCAAATACTATTCACAATGTCTGGAAAATGGCCCTATGAGTATACAACAAATAAAGAAACATTGATTCAAGAAAACCAAATAGAATTTGGTACGAAGAGTGAGAGTCTGTTGTATTTGAACCAATACTCACGCTGTCTCTCCTTCCACCTCCCTGGATACAGAAACACTACAGACTGGTGCAATCAACAACACTGTTCCCTCTGCTCCCACCTTCCAGTTGGTGGGTTATCACCTCAACACAGGCAGGTCATCAGTATTTCTCTATCTACCTGCTGCTGAGGCTAAGTTTCAGGTGAGTGCGGCTGACAGATGAGGAACAACCTTCTTCCACCCGATTTCAATTCCTGAGACACAGGCTGGACCTAAACACTGAAGTTCAGATTACACTAGACCCAGCTCATATGTAGTTCATAAATCAGAGGTTCCAAGCCTGGCAAGATATAAAATCTAAGGCTACTACTGATCTCCTTGTTCCCAAGTGCTCATCTCCTGGGGCATGGAACGCATAGGGAGAAATGTGCCATTGTCCCACTATCGCAGTTCAACAACCATGACACAGATTTTGGCCAGAAGGAGAGCATACCATAAAACATCAGGATCCAAATCTCTTCCCAAGAAACTGATTTCATTTGCAACTAAGTGTGGAAAGGTCTAAAGATGCTCTTAAAAACAGAATAGACAGGGAGGAAACTAATAGATATGTTGGTGAAGTAAGCTAAACTGCAGACCGTTATGCTGCCAGAAACAACTGAGGGATAGAGATAGCTGGTAGGAGCCCTACAGGGTCAAAATAAATTTCAGATAGAGACCTAATGCTTGCCCTTTTAAACTCTGACTGATCAGTGTGTGTAGCAATATATGCTTCAGGGCATTATTAAAAACAACAATCAGTGGAGCTGAACAGCTGGGTGTGGTCAGAGAAGGAGACACCCCAAAAGACCCATACCCAAACCGCTGTCATTCCAGGGTAACTAAGGAACAAGAAGATTCATATTTGGGGGGCAGGTTTCACAAGAATAATTCAGCTAGTCACTAAAGAAACAATCAAACAACAATAACAAGCCAGGGGCAGGAGGAGGACAGAGGGCAATACTAAAAGTTGCTACAATATATTATTTCAACACTAAGTTTCCAACAAAAATTATGAGACTCCAAAAGTCACAAAGAAGGAAAACATGACCTGTACGTGAGCAAAAAAGCAGGCAAGAAAAGTGCCTGTGAGAGACACCAAATTTAATAAGACTTCAAAGTAGCCATTATGAATATGTTCAAAGAAGTAAAGGATATTACGATTAAAGCAGAAAAGCAAGGTATAATGACAATTTCACATCAAACAGAGAATATCAATAAAGAGCTAGAAATTATTTTTTAAAGAACCAATGAGAAATTCTTGAGATAAAAGGTAAAACTGAAATGAAAAATTCACAAGAGGGACTCAAAAGAAGGAAGAAATAGTGAAACTGAAGGCAGTTCACAGGAATTATGTCATCAATTCGAAAAGCAGACAAGAGACAGAACAAAGAAAAAACAATGTCAGAGAAATGAGGGACGCCAACGTATCAATGAGAATACCAGGAGGAGAGAAGAGGGAAAAGGGGAACAGGTGATGAAGCAGAAAAAATATTCAAAGAAATAACAGCTGAAAACTTATGGAAAACATTAATCTATACTTTTAGGAAGCTCAACAAACTGCACGTAGGATAAAGGTAGAGATCTACAAATACTGTACAGTAAAAGCACTGAAACCTGAAGACAAGGGCAAAATCTTGAACAGTAAGAAAGATTAAATGCTGGCTTCTCGGCAGAAACAATAGAAGTCAGAAGGCAGTGAGAAAACAGTCAAAGTATAAAAAACAAACACACACATAAAACCAGAAAGTCTCAAATGAGAATTCTATATCAAGCAAAGTTATCTTTCAAAAATGAAGGTGAAATAAAGATATTCCCAGATAAACCAAAAACTAAGAGAATTTGTTGCCAACAGACTTGCTTTGCAAGAAATATTAAAAGAAATTCCTTAAGCTGAAAGCAAGTGAAACCAGAAAGTAATTCAAATATATATATAAAGAAACAAAGGTGCTCTAGCAAAGGAAATTATGTAATTATAAAGGATAGTTTAAGTGTGTATTTCTTCTCACTTGATTTAAAAAGCAATTTTATAAAACAGCATGTATAAAATGTATTGTCAAGCCTATAGAGAAACACAACGTATGCAACATACATATGCAACATACATATGCAACATAGTTGCCAAGCACAGCACAGAGGAGCTGGGTGGGAGCAAAGCCACACTGAACTATAAGGAAATGACCTCAAATTCAAGGGAATAAATAGAGAACCAGAAATGATAAAGTTAACACAACAAAAGCAATATATACATGCTCATTTTTCTCCACTTCTTTAAGAGATAAATTTATAGAAAGCAATAATTATAACAATGTATTGTGGGGTATGTAACACTTGCAATATCTATGTATAATAAAAATACCACAAAGAGAAGCAGAGATCTACATAGGGGGAAAATTTCTATAACTCACTGGAATTAAGTTACTATCAATCTTAGACTGACTATGATAAATTAAGCTATACATGGTAAGGCCTACAGCAACTATTAACGAAATATGTAAGTACAATGAAAAAAATCATTAATGAAATTAAAATGCTGTATTACAAATTATGATGATATATTATTAATTTAATTCAAAGGAAAGCAGCAAAGGAGGGATAAAGGACATGAGACAGAAAACAAAATATAAAATGGCAGGCATAAATTTATTATATCAATAATAATATAAAATGTGAATGGATTATATATATATTCATCAAAAGGTAGGTTCTGTCAGATTACATTTAAAACAATACAAGAGCCATTATGCAATGTCTCTAGCTGACACACTTTACACTTAAAGATACAAAAATACAAAGAAATTGAAAGTAAAAGGTGGAAAAGGTCTCATGCAAACAACCACCACAAGAAAGCTGGAGTGACTATACTAATATTAGACAAAACTAGCTTTAAAACAAAAGACGCTATTAGAAATAGAGAAATTTCTTAAGGATAAATGAGTCAATCCATTAGGAAGGTATAATAATTATAAACATACATTCACTTAAACAATAGAAACAAGAGAGGGCCAAAAGAGAAGTAAAAATGGACAGAAAATGAAAGGAGAAACAGATAATCCAATGCTAATAATTCCAAGTTTCAATTAACTTCAATATTTCCACAAAACAACTAGGAAGAAAATCAGTAAGGAAGTAAAAGACCTGAATAACACTATAAATGAATTAGATCTAACAGACATCCACAGAACACTTCATCCAACAGAAGCACTCTTCTCAAGTGCACATGGAATAAATACTCTTCATGGTAGATCATACGCTACGATGTGAAACAAATTTCAATAAATTAAAAAAGACAGAAATAACAAAATTTTCTGATCACAATGAACTGAAACAAGAAATCACTTATAGGAGTAAACTGGGAAATTCATAAATACCTGGAAATTAAACAACATACTCCTAAAGAATCAGTAGGTCAAGGAAAAAATCAAAAGACACTGAGATGAAGGAAAACAAAAACACAACATACCAAAACTTGGGCCATACACATAAACTGATGCTCAGAGGAAAACTTAAAGCTGTAAATACCTATATTTAAAAAGATCTTACCTCAAGCATGTCAGAATGGCTATCATCCAAAAGACAATAACAAATAACAAATGTGGAGAAAAGGGAGCCTTCATGCACTGTTGTTGGGAATGTAAATTTGTATAGCTGCGATGGAAAACAGTATGGATACTCCTCAAAAACTTAAAAATAGAATGACCCTAAGCCCTGGAATGCCACTCCTAGGTATTTAACCAAAGAGAATGAAACACTAATTAGAAAAGATACAAACACCCTATGTTAACTGTATCATTATTCACAACAGCCAAGATACAGAAGGCACCACAACACCCATCAATAGATGAGTGGATAAAATCTATATATATATATATATGAATATGTGTATACACACACAAATATAATATTACTCAGTCATCAAAAGGAAAGGAATCTTGCCTTCTGTGACAATCCGGATGGACCTCGGTGGTACCACGCTAAATGAAACAAGTCAGAAAAAGACAAATACTGAATGCTTTTACTTATATGAGGAATCAAAAAAAGTAAACAAATTAACAAACATAACAAAATAGAAACATAGTTATAGAGAACAAAGGGGTGGCTGCCAGAGTGGGAGAGGGGAAAATGAGGCGAGGGAGACTGAGAAGCACAAGCTTCCAGTTAAAAAAGTAAATGGGTCAAGGGGATGGAATATTCAATGTGAGAAATATGGTCAATAGCTATGCAATAATTTTGTACAGTGACAGATCATAGAATTGTGATTATTGTGAAACGTACAGAAATTGTTCAGTCACTAAGCCTCATCTGGCTCTCTGCAACCCTATGGACTGTGCACACCAGGCTTCCCTGTCCTTCACCATTACCAGGAATTTACTCAAACTCATGTTCACTGAATTAGTGATGTCATCCAACCATCTCCTCCTCTGTCACCCTCTTCTCTTCCTACCCTCAATTTTTCCCAGCACCAGGGTCTTTTCCAGTGAGTCAGCTCTTCACATCAGGTGGCCAAAGTATTGGTGCACCAGAATCAATCCTTTCAATGAATATTCACGGTTGATTAACTTTAGGATTGAATGGTCTAATCTCCTTGCAGTCCAAGGCACAACCACAGTTAGAAAACATCAATTCTTCCGCACTCAGACTTCTTTATGGTCCAACTCTCATATCCAAACATGACTACAGGAAAAACCATAGCTTTGCCTATACAGACCTTGATTCACTATATTGTAAAACAGGAACTAACGTATAGTGTTGTAGGTCAGTTATACCTCAAAGGCAAACAAACTCACAGGAAAAAAGAGATCAAATCTGTGGTTACCAGAGGATGGGGAAATGGATCAAAGCAGTCAGAAGGTATAAACTTCCAGTTCTAAGATAACTAAGTACTAGGATGTAATACATGATAAATATAATTAACACTGCTACATGTTATATATGAAAATTGTTAAGATAGTAAATCCTAAGAATCCTCATTGCAAGGAAATTTTTTTCCTATTTAATTTTACAGCTATACAAGATGATGTTCACTCAGCTTATTATGATAACCTTTTCATGACATATTAAGCCATATTATTATGCTGTGCACTTTACATTTATACAGTGCTGTATGTCTATTATATCTCAGCAAAACTGGAAGGAGAAAAGATCATAAATAACCTAACTTTTCATCTTAAGACAATGAAAACAGCAAATTAAATCTAAAATAAAGCAAGCAGAAGAAAGAAAATAATAAAGAAAAGAGCAGAAACTAATGAATTAGAGAATACAAAAACAGTAAGCAAAGAAAAAAATGAATGGAACCAAAAGCTAATTCTTTGAAAAGGGCAACTAAACTTACAGCTGTTAGGGGGACTAACAAAGAAAAAGAGAGAGAGAGAGAGAGAAGACTCAAATTACTAGAATTAGAAATGAAAAAGGGAACATCACTACCAACCTCACAGAAATAAAAATGATTATATGGGAATACCAAGAACAATTGTATGCCAATTACTTAAAAACTAGCAGATGAACAAATTCTTAGAAATATACAAAGTACCAAGCTGACTCAAGAACAAGATACAATTCAAAACAAGTAAACAGGATGAATTAGCAGTCAAAAAAGTATTCACAAGAAAAGCCCAGCATCAGTGAGCTTCACAGGTTCACAAACACTTTTAAAAATTAATACCAGTTCTTCACACTCTTTCAAAAAAAATCAAACTGGAGAGAAGACTTCCCAATGAATATTCTTCCCAATGAACATCCTTCCAATAAATATCTGGGGTTGACTTCATGTCAATCCCCAAGGAAATCAACTCTGAATATTCAATGGAAGGACTGATGCTGAAGCTGAAGCTCCAAAACTTTGGCCATCTGATGCAAAAAGCTGACTTTTGAAAAGATCCTGATGCTGGGAAAGACTGAAGGCAAAAGGAGAAGGCGACAGCAGAGGACGATCTCTGTTGAGATACTATCACCAGTTCAATGGACATGAATTTGAGCAAACTCCAGGAGATAGTGAAGGACAGAGGAGTCTGGCATGCTGCAGTTCACAGGGTTGCAGAGTCAGACACGACTTAGTGACTGAACACCACCACAAACTCTTTCAAAAAATGTTCTGGACAAGAAAATTTCCCAACTCATTCCAAGAAGCCAACAAGACCCTTGCCAAAACCAAAGAAATTATAAGAAAACCACAAACTGATATTACTCATGGACATGGATGTAAAAATCCCCAACAAAATAGTGAAAAACCAAATCCAGGAACATATAAACAGAATTACATAGCATGACCAAGTTGTATTTATCCTGTAAATGCAAAAGTACTTTAACATCTGACAATCAGTTAATATAATATACTGATATAATAAAAAAACAAAACTACATGATCATCTCAACAGATGAAGAAAAGCATCCGACACAATCAAACATGCTTTCATACTGGGTGAGCTGGAAGACTCTTACGCCCAAATGTTAAAAGTTACCACAAAGCCAAAGTCATCAACACAGTGTGGTATTGGTATAGAGACAGACATATAGATCACTGAAATAGAACTGAGTCTAGAAATAAATCTGTATGTCTGTGATCAACTGATTTTTGACAAGCGTGCCAAAACTATTTAATGAATGAGGAAGGAATAGTTTTTTAACAAATGGTATTAGATGAACCCTTACTTCACATCATTTACAAAAATTAACCCCCAAATGGACAAAAGACCTAAATGTAACAACAAAAACTATAAAACTCTTATAGGAAAACATCAGATTTGAGACATCAGATATGGCAATGGATTCTTATATATGACACCAAAAGCAGAAGCATCCAAAAACAAGACTGGACTTCACAATTAAACACTTTTCTGCTTCAAAGGATACTAAAAAAAGAAAGTGAAAAGACAACTCACAGACTGAAAAAAAAATTTATTTCAAATCATATCTCTGATAAGGAACCTGTATCAAGAATATATAAAGAACTACTCATACTATAATTCAATAATAAAAACAAATAATTAAAATGAACATGAGATCTTAATAGAGAATTCTCTGAAGAAGACACACAAATGGCCAATAGTACACACACAAAAGCATACTCTACACTATTTGTCATCATGGAAATGCAAATCAAAAACAAAAACTTGTGTAAGTATTTGCGTGCGTGCCTGCTTAGTTGCTAAGTTGTGTCTGATTCTTTGTGGCCCCATGGACTGTAGCCAGCCAGGATTCTCTGTCCAGGGGATTTTCCAGGCAAGAACACTGGAGTGGGATGCCATTCCATAACTCCAGGGGATCTTCCTGACCCAAGGATCACACCTGTGTCTCCTGTACTGCAGGCAGACTCTTTACAGCTGCTCAGCCACTGAGGAAGCCCATACATAACACATAGAAGAATATTTATAGCAGCATAACAGCCAACAGATGGAGAAATTCCAGTCCACCAACTAATGAATGGGTAAGTAAAATCCTGTTTTATCTATAAAATGGAATATTCTGTCCAGTAAAAAGAATGAAATACTGACATATGCAATAGCACAGATAAACTTTGAAAACATACAAAGTGGATGAAATCAGTCACAAAAACCACAGATTATGTGCTTCCCTTTACATGAATGTCTAGAATAGGCAAAACTGTAGACAGAAATTAGTTCAGTGGTTGCCTCGAGCTGGGAGGGATGAGGGAGTGATGGCTAAAAAATACAGAATTTGTTGTCTGGGGAATAAAATTGTTCTAAAATTGTGGTGATGGATGTACAACTCTGTGAATACATTAAAAACCATTGAAATGTACAGCTTAAATGAGTGAATCATATGGTATGTAAGTTTTACATCAATATAGTTGTTTTAAAATTTTACAAAATAAATGAAAAAAGAAAACCATTAAGACAAAGTAGAAGATACATGGTAAAGAACCACTGAAATCCCATTCCTAGAATAGTTCTATTCAATTCCTTTCATAACAATATTATATCTCAACTCTTGGCTTATAAAGCTAGTGATGTTCCAACAGTCAAAGCACTCAGCCAATGGCTTGGTTTTAACTAACATCCTACGTGCCTTCATTACATGTAACTGTTCATTACATCTTAGTTATTATTATACTAGTCTCCACGGAGTCGGGTGGTGGCAACAGAGCATTTACCTTCCTTCTCCTTCCCTACAATTAGGACAGGAACAGGCAACTCTTCGAAGCCTCTTGCCAGGCTGCACTTCTTGATCAGAAGCCTGCTGGCCTTGCTGCAAATGCACTTGTGTGAGTTGGTCAGGACTAACAGCACCTATCGTTGCATTAGCAATTCCTCCAACTGCTACAGTTACAGGAGCTATGGTAGCTTGTTGGACTTTCACTCCATCTTGTCCTTGCTGCTGACCTAAAAATGAGAGGGGGAAAAAGAGTATTACAATGTTTTATATTCCTAAGAAAAGGATTAAAAAGATTTCCATATGGACACTTAAAAACTATGATATTTATTTTAACAGATAATCTGTGTAAAGTACAAAAGCAAAAGTGTTAATGATCTATACTATGTCAATCCCCCTAAAATTTAATATTCTAACCTTAGCAGCTCAGGCTGCCTCTATATCTGGTTGATGGGACCATACATAAGTCATTAAATCCTCTTGGGGCTTAATTTCTCCATCTACAAAATGAAGACTAATAATCCTCACAACTTACCTACCTCACAGAATTGTTGTGAGGATCTATGAGACACTATTTAAGATCCTTGGATGAAAGATGTTACATAAATAGAAAGTATTATTATTACCATTTTCACAGTCAGCAACATACCTCATTCACTCCAGGAAATCACAAGAGTAAAAAGTAACTGAACAAAGGATTTAGTTTTATGGACATTTCTCATTCCGAAATACTTTAAATTAAGCAAACAACTCTTTATTGATGAGTCTTTTTATTAAGTAGTTATTAACTAAATGCAAAACCATGCATGATTATTAGATTCTGTCACTAAAACCACAGATTTTTCTCTGGTGCTCAAACAAATTGAGCTCATTCCCTTCTTAGGGCCTTTGCACACACTCTCCAGTCTGGGCCAAGATGCCTCTGCACCCAGATCTTTGCACAACTGACTCCTTAGTAACAGTCTGATCATAGTTCAAATCTCTCCTCTTTAGAAAATGCCATTCCTGACCACAACATCTAAAATAGCTTCCCCTCAGTCTGTTTCTGTTTCATCATCAAGTTTCGTCTTATTTAAATTATCGTGTCTTTTATTATTTTTTCTGTCTTCACCTCACTCCTGGATGTTACAGGTCACAGGAACAGAAATCCTGCCTGTTATGTTCACTACTGTATCCTCAGATGTAGGACAGAGCCCAACACACAGCAGCCACTCAACTCAGTCCCCGAGTTGTGTCTGACTCTCTTTGCGACCCCATGGACTGCAGCATGCCAGGCCTCTCTGTCCCTGACCATCTCCCCGAGTTTGCCCAGGTTCCTGCCCATTCCATCAGTGATGCCATTCCAGCCATCTCATCCTCTGTCGTCCCCTTCTACTGCCCTCAATCTTTCCCAGCATCAGGGACTTTTCCAATAAGTCAGCTATTTGCATCAGATGAACAAAATACTGGTCAATTTAACATAAGCCACTCAATAACATAAGCTTAACGAAGAACATTTTAAAAGAAGAAAACATTTTAATGCCATTCTGATCATACCACTTCCATGCTCAATAAAACTCTCATTTATTCCCCAGTGACCATTCTGCCATTCAAAGGACTCTACCACAGGGACTTGGCTCCTGACTCACTAATTTCTTCCTAATGGCCAAATCCAAAGTGCACTGTCTCAATGCATATAAGTAAGACTGCACTGCTGCATGTTACACCACTGACCACGCCATCCTTAAAACCTGGCTGTTGGAGCTAGGTCCCTACATCTTCAGAAGCTTGTCCTCTGTTAGCTCTCCCTAGCAGCACTTAAACCTAAGGTGACATCACATTCTTCACAGATTTACCTACACTCCTTTATTCCTCACTGCCCATTCTCTTCTTAAACTACTGAAATTAGGTGTCTGACCCATTGCTCTGCTAAAATGATGATGGAACGAACAATTTCTCTGACGGTAAACCCCAAATACTCTTCCCTTTGTTCTTACTTCACCACTGGAGCACCTGCAGCTGCTAACCCCACCCTCTTCTTGAAATGCTCTCCTCGTGCTTCTCTGATTCTACTCACCACTGGCGTTCCTCCGACCTCTCTAACAATTCCCACATAATTCCAACTTCTCATTCTAACTTGCTCCTCTGGTTACTCACCCACTTTCATAATTTTTACTACTATCTATAAGCTGATGTCTCCCAAAACTGTACATTTATGCTCAAATACCTCTCATGAGTATCATAATCTTGTTATCTGCCAAGGAACATTTCGACCCAGATTTTTCACAGGCAATCTTTCTAGGAATGAGACAGGTTATCCCACAAAAATGGTGGTCCAATCTACCATTTTCTCTTGCTTGATTATCACAACAGCTTCCTAACTGCTCTCCTGATCACCACTGTTCTCTATAAGTGCATTCTTAACACAGTTTCCAGAACCATTCACTGTAATAGGAGTACTCTGTAATAGTCAAAAAGAATGAAAATCTTTATGTACTAACCCAAATAAACCTCTAAAAATATATAGCTGAATTAAAGGAAGTTACTTGATTTTTACATTCAGTTCAGTTCAGTTGCTCAGTTGTGTCCGACTCTTTATTTCCTACACTGATTTTTACACTCACAAATAAATTGGAAAAAGTCTGAAACGACATATAACAAATTGATTAAGAATGCTTTCTTCTAAAAGGGCATCTGAGATTGCAGTGTAGTTAGCAGGAGTGTTGGTCTTACTTAAACTAGATGCACTTTTTTTTAAACAAAGAAAATGTTTCCATACATTACTAACATATTAAAAACTAATTTTAAAGGAAAAATCCTGCTAGTAATTAACAGACCCAATCTGGAACTTCATTATTGCTTTCATCTGCATTTACTTGATTCCCAATAGAACTGAACATGTTTTTCAAATACATATTGGCCATTTGAATATCCTTTCTGAATTGTGTGTTCCTATCCTTTGCCGTTTATCTACTATGGCTTTTTTCCTTTTGTGTAGCTTCTTAATAAAGGAGCCTCTTTGTTTTGCTTAAAATATTTTCTATGATGTATAAATTTTAACCACACACATTAAAAACAAAGGACATAAGGCTTGGTCAAGCCTTGTGAAGTCAGCTATAAATGACATTTTAAAAAACACTGATGCCTTCACAACAGTTAAACACAATGGGAACACATGGGGGAAAGTAGAAAGGGTAAAAGATGAGGTACAACCTTATTGCCCATTTGTTTGGACTGTACTGATTTGATTCTTTTAGTATTTCATACCATCCCTTTGAGGGAAAGGGGACAGAAAATATTTTTGTTTTATAAATGAGAATATAATCTAATTGGTCCTTATTTCTTCTTAGGGGAAAAATAATTTGTCAACTTTGGTTTTTTTTTTTTTACAGTGAGTGATAGATAACATTACTGTGCAGGTAAAATAGACCTATACTTTTGAAAAATAAAAGAAGTCCCAATTATCTTATCTGTAAAAAAAATTAATCCAACTACCAATACACTGAAAATGATCTATTTAATAGCAGTCAATAATAATTTAATAATAATGAAGAAGCAGGTTCAAAATACTATTTTAAGTACATGTGTCTCATAACTGTTTTTACACATAGTCTAGGATGTAAGATTATCTACTAGAATTGATCAGGAAAAATAAAAATTGTTGACTTCTGTACTATAAAACTTGCTGTGGAGGGCTAGATGGACTTCTTACTGTTCTGAGTAACTTCAAAAGGTTTCTTAAATCAGCCTATTTTTGCTTATTTTCTCTACAAATTAAACTTACAGTCCGTCTAAACAAAAGCCTCTGAAGGAAAGAAGGTATGTCTCCTTACATTGATGCAAATCATTTTCAGCAGCTACACTCTGAAACAGGGTTTATTATAATAAAACAGACAAGAAGGCTGTGCATTCCTAAACATAAAAAGATAACCAGGTATGTCTATGGTTGAGGAGGTGGGGTAGAGATGGAGAAAAGAAATGGGAAGTGACTGCTGATGTGTCACGGGTTTCTCTATGAGGTTATGAAAATGTCTAAAATTATATCACGGTGATGGATGCAGTTCTTTGAATACACACTCTAAAAGCCACTGAATGTAAACTTTAGATGCCTGTACTATACGATATATGAATCAAACATCAATAAGGCTGTTAAAAATTAAAAATTCTACTATTGTTGGTTTTAAGTCTGTTTAAACTAGTTGATTCTCACTTGGCGGTATTTTTATCTTACAGGGGATATTTGGTAACGTCAAAAGATATTTTTAGATATCTCTCCCATCAGGAAGCTTCCACATGCCTCTCATCCATCAGAGGGCAGAATGAAAACCACAATCACAGAAAACTAACTAAACTGATCACAGCCTTGTCTAACTCAATAAAACTATAAGCCATGCTATATAGGGCCATCCAAGACAGATGGGTCATGGTGGAGAGTTCTGACAAAACGTGGTCCACTGGAAAAGGGAATGGCAAACCACTTGAGTATTCTTGCCTTGCAAATCCCATGAACAGTATGAAAAGGCAAAAAGATATGACACTGAAAGATGAAGATTGGAAGGTGCCCAATATGCTACTGGAGAAGAGTGGAGAAATAATTCCAGAAAGAATGAAGAGACAGAGCCAAAGTGAAAACACCACCCAGCTGTGGATGTGATTTGTGATGGAAGTTAATTCCAGTGCAGTAAAGAACAATATTGCTTAGGAACCTGGAGTGTTACATCCATGAATCAAGGTAAATTGGAAGTGGTCAAACAGGAGATGGCAAGAGAGAACATCAACATTCTAGTAATCAGTAAACTAAAATGGATTGGAATGGGCGAATTTAACTCAGACGACCATTATATCTACTACTGTGGGCAAGGATCCCTTAGAATAAATGGAGTAGTCCTCACAGTCAATAAGAGTTCGAAATGCAGTAATTGGGTACAATCTCAAAAATAACAGAACAATCTCTGTTGGTTTCCAATAGTACCACAGTAATCCAAGTCTATGCCCCAACCACTAATGCCAAAGAGGCCAAAGTGGTTGAAGGGTTCTATGATGACCTACAAGACCTTATAAAACTAACACCAAAAAAAGATGTCCTTTTTCATCACAGGGGACTGGAATGCAAAAGTAGGAAGTCAAGAGATAACTGGAGTAATAGGCATGTTTGACCTTGGAGTACAAAATGAAGCAGGGCAAAGGCTAACAGAGTTTTGCCAAGAGCAAAAAAAGTTATGACCAACCTATAGAGCATATTAAAAAGCAGAGACATTACTTTGTCAACAAAGGTCTGTTTTGTCAAGGCTATGGTTTTTCCAGTGGTCATGTATAGATGTGAGAGTTGGACTATAAAGAAAGCCGAGCGCCGAAGAATTGATGCTTTTGAACTGTGGTATTGGAGAAGACTCTTGAGAGCTCCTTGGACCGCAAGGAGGTCCAACCAGTCCATCCTAAAGGAGATCAGTCCTGAATGTTCATTGGAAGAACTGATGTTGAATCTGAAACTCCAGTACTTTGACCACCTGATGCAAAGAGCTGACTCATTTGAAAAGACCCTGATGCTGGGAAAGATTGAGGGCAGGAGGAGAAGGGGATGACAGAGGATGAGATGGTTGGATGGCATCACTGACTCAATGGACATGGGTTTGGGTAAACTCTGGGAGTTGGTGATGGACAGGGAGGCCTGGCATATTGGGGTTCATGGGGTCACAAAGAGTTGGACACATGAGCAACTGAACTGAACTGACACCAGGAAAAGAAGATTAAGAGTATTCTAGTAACTGGAAAGATTTCTCTCTTAGCGTATACTTAAAACAAAACAAAACAGTATCTGAGTTTATAAGTCAGTCCTGTGAATCCTAAGTTTACGCATCAATTTCTCTAGAATCAGAACCTGAAAACCCTCCTGAAATTGCAAAGCTATAAGCTAAGTCATAGATCTATTTTTCTATCAAAGAACACTTTAGGAAGCCCTACCCTAAAAGAGGGAAATTACTACCCCATCTTAAATAAGTGTATATGCATACTTCAGTAACTCATTAATAATAAGTACATTTCTCTTTAAATGTTAGTTATTTCTATGTACCCTGTCCCTTATCTAGACTAACAGGGCCACTCTTTCAACTCCTTGTCTGTATAAGGAAAAGTTTATGCTGTAGAAACCCTTCCCAGTAAGCAAGCAACTGACCCCAGAAGGAATGGAGTATTTTCTTTAAACAGAATCTATTTAAGAAAAATTCTCATTTTCCCTCATTCCACTCATTCTTTATTGAACCATACTAATGTAAAAGGGTGGTGGAAAAAGTAAAAGGAAAACTGGACTACTTCTATATGGAATGTTAATAGTTTTTAAAGATGTAAAACTTTTTTCAGTCCTTCCGAGGTAACAGAATCACTACAGGTAGGCCTGAACTGATAGGATCTCTATCACAAACTTTATCCCACATTAGGCTCTCACCTCCTGAAAACAAAACGTATTAGTCTTAATAACCTGAAAAATCTGCAACTGGAAACCTCTGAGGACAGGAAAAAGAGTGCACAATCAAATCTGAGTCTCGGGAAAACGCTGGAATGTCAAGTATGTGACAGAGAAGCTAGAGGCAGACAAGCCAGTTAAGAAGAACCTATTTACCTTCTAGATGATGAACACAGAAAGGACTCAATATAAGAAAAACAATTATAAAATATAAAACATATAAAAATATATATACAAAATATTAAAAATATAAAATATAAAAAAATAGTAACAAAAAATGGTTGCTATCATTTAGTGAAAACTCTCCTGTGCTCTGAAGTGTTAGTCGCTCAGTTGTGTCCGACTCTTTGCAACCCCATGGACTGTATGTAGCCTGCCAGACTCCTCCGACCATGGCATTTTCCAGGCAAGAGTACTGGAGTGGGTTGCCATTTCCTTCTCCAGGGGATCTTCCCAACCCAGGGATCGAACCCAGGTCTCCCACACTGCAGGCAGACTCTTCACCAACTGAGCCACCAGGGAAGCCTAAGGACTGTGCTCTCTCTAAGCACTGTGCAAACCACTTTATATTTATTATCTCATTAAAGTAACATGATTATTACCATTTTACAGATGTGGACATCTTATCCAGAAAAACACTTGATTGGCATCTAGGTGGTAAAACCAAAATGTGAATCAATGTCTGTCTACTTCTAAAGTTCAGGCATAAAGCTACAAACCTTAGTGATTTTAGCCACACTACATCACTACAAACTCTGGCTAAGATTAAGTCGGTCCTTAAGAATCCTAGCCTGGGTCACAAGGAAGTGAATGAGCCCATCAATTGAGATAAAGGAATTAAGGAGGGAAGCAGGTCAGGAAAGGAAAATCAGTTCTATGCTCAAGGCATCTCCTACAAGCAGAACCTCAGCTCCAACTCTGTCATCAATTAGAACTGCTTTATGTCCAAGTCAAGTTCCATATGCTGCTTCTCTCATCGACTAACCTGCCATTTTCACTCCCCAAATTGTGAACTTCAACCTCATCCTCACCTTGTTTTCTAGTAATCTGACTGGAAAAAACACTGGAAAATTCAGCAACCTTTTCTGGCTTCATTTGGCATCCTTTGCCAATTATCTCTTGCCTCTTCGAACTTGTCATGTCCTTTGGTTATTCCCGTCAGAAATACCTCTGAAAACAATGCGGTGTTTTCTACTGCCTCAGAAATCATCTCTCTTCTCTCTCTCCAGGCTTTTCCTCTCCACTAGTTGTATATTCCTAGTGAACCAATCTCCTTGAAATCAGATTAGTCTCCTCCCATCCAAGCCCATAGTGTGCAACCTAAAATGTGTATTTGACCACGGTATTCTTCTTAAGGTCCCCTGAAAGCTCCTCCAAGCTTTTAAATGCTGTATCATGACAAGGGAAGAATCTCCATGTCCTGGAATTTGCCACCATGACCACTGCACATAAACTCTTGGTATGAACACATAAAAAACCACCTGGGTTTCCTGGTCACATCATGCTATTACATGACTCTAACCTTTTGCCTGGAATAGCCTTTCTTTGCCAACCTGGCCACTTTCTTGTCATCCTATACCACTTCCTTGAGAAACATTTCTTGCCAATTCTCTCACTGGATTATACAGTACATTATCTGCAGGGGATGCTCCACAATAAGAAAAGATACTGCAAGGAGGAGCCCAAGCACTGCAACGAAGAGTAGCCCCTGCTCACCGCAATTAAAAGCATGAGCAGCAATGAAGACCCAGCACAGTCAAAATAAAGAAGTTAAAAAAAAGTTTCAAGCACGAAATCCAATGAACTTATATCAACACTCACTCTCCAAGTCACCTTTTCAATATTCAACATTCAGAGATTCCTCTTAGTTGCTGACATACAATCTTGTCCTCTTCCTATCTCCCTGACTGATCTCACTTCTCGACTCAACTTTCTTCTTTGTCCGCAGAAGACTGAGTGTAACCCTAAGGCTAGTTCTCATTCTACTGCACTTCAAACTCAAAACTGTTTCCCTCATCAATTTCACATATTGCCATAACGTCAACTACCATCTCTATGTAGAAGCCTCTCCCCAAATCCAGAATGACAACTATGATCCCTCTTCTCAGATCCAATCTCCAAATATAAACTGGACATCTCCAACGGAATACTGTACTTTTAACAACCTTAACAAATAACAAAACTCAAGTTCATCACTTTGGTTTTCTCAATGTCACTTTCTTTTAATGGTGTAATCATTTTCATGGTCAACTGGGCTCAAATTCTCAAGAATTACCTTAAACTTATTTATTCTCTATATTCATGCATTACATCCTGTCAATTGTTCTCTTCAAGTCTCTTGAATCACATTTTACACCCAAATTCAGATTTCCCATCACTGATATCAGAACTACCTATATGGTCCCCAAATTGGCTTTCCAGTTTTTCCAATGTCTGCTAGATAATAAAACTAAAATAACTTCATAAATGAAACTTCCTCTCTCTCTCCAAAAATTAACACATTCACACACTGTTTCAGTGACTTGTCCCATCTTTGGTCTGACATTCTCAGTCTATAACCAAACTTCTACCAACCTTGCCAAGTGCACCTTCTACCATTTTCCTCAAAATCTTCACTAAGAAGCTTTACCAATTCTTTCTTAAATGGGTACATCACATTTCTGCTTCTTCTCTTCTGCCCTGGCTGTTTCTTTGGCCCATAATGCATTCCTTCTTACTTCACACTTTTGGGAGAACTTTCCCTTCCTTCAAAAAAACAGTTCAAGCTTCCTAGGCTTCAGTTCAGTTCAGTCGCTCAGTCATGTCTGACTCTTTGTGACCCCATGGACTGCAATACACCAGGCCTCCCTGTCTTCATCAACTTCCGGAGTTTACCCAAACTCATATCCATTAAGTTGGTGATGCCATCCAATCATCTCAGGTCTTTCCCAGCATCAGGGTCTTTTCCAATCAGTCAGCTCTTTGCATCAGGTGGCCAAAGTACTGGAGTTTCACTTCAACATCAGTCCTTCCAATGAACATTCAGGACTGATTTCCTTTAGGATGGACTGGTTGGATCTCCTTGCAGTCCAAGGGACTCTCAAGAGTCTTCTCCAACACCACAGTTTGAAAGCATCAATTCTCTGGTGCTCAGCTTTCTTTATAGTCCAACTCTCACATCGATACATGACCACTGGAAAAGCCATAGTTTTGACTAGACAGATCTTTGTTGGCAAAGTAATGTCTCTGCTTTTTAATACGCTGTCTAGGTTGGTCATAGCTTTTCTGCCAAGGAGAAAGTGTCTTTTAATTTCATGACTACAGTCACCATTCACAGTGATTTTGGAGTCCAAAAAAATAAAGTTTGCCACTGTTTCCCCATCTATTTCCCATGAAGTGATGGAACCAGATGCCACGATCCTGGTTTTCTGAATGTTGAGCTTTAAGCGAACTTTTTCACTCTCCTGTTTCACTTTCATCAAGAGGCTCTTTAGCTCTTCTTCACTTTCTGCCGTAAGGGTGGTGTCATCTGCATATCTGAGCTTATTGGTATTTCTCCTGGCAATCTTGATTCCAGCTTGTGCTTCATCCAGCCCAGCGTTTCTCTGCATATAAGTTAAATAAGCAGGGTGACAATATACAGCCTTGACGTACTCCTTTTCCTATTTGGAACCAGTCTGTTGTTCCATGTCCAGTTCTAACTGTTGCTTCCTGACCTGCATACAGATTTCTCAAGAGGCAGGTCAGCTGGTCTGGTATTCCCATCTCTTTCAGAATTTTCCAGTTTGTGGTGATCCACACAGTCAAAAGCTTTGGCATAGTCAAGAAAGCAGAAATAGATGTTCTTCTGGAATTATCTTGCTTTTTCGATGATCCAGCGGATGTTGGCAATTTGATCTCTGGTTCCTCTGCCTTTTCTAAAACCAGCTTGAACATCTGGAATTTCCTGGTTCATGTATTGCTGAAGTCTGGCTTGGAAAATTTTGAGCATTGCTTTACTAGCGTGTGAGATGAGTACAATTGTGCTCAGTAGTTAGAGCACTGTTTGGCCTTGCCTTTCTTTGGGACTGGAATGAAAACTGACCTTTTCCAGTCCTGTGGCCACTACTGAGTTTTCCAAATTTGCTGGCATATTGAGGGCAGCACTTTCACAGCATCATCTTTCAGGATTTGAAATAGCTCAACTGGAATTTCATCACCTCCACTAGCTTTGTTCATAGTGATGCTTAATAAGGCCCACTTGACTTCACATTCCAGATGTCTGGCTCTAGGTGAGTGATCACACCATCAAGATTATTTGGGTCATGAAGATCTTTTTTGTACAGTTCTTCTATGTATTCTTGCCACCTCTTAATATCTTCTGCTTCTGTTAGGTCCATACCATTTCTGTCCTTTATTGCGCCCATCTTTGCATGAAAAATTGCCTTGAAAAGCCTTTATTTCCATCTTGTCTCTCAGTGACATCCTCTAACTTTTAATTTCAATGTAACTACCTCATCATTTAGCTTAATTTTACTATGTGCCACTATTTATTATTTCTATGCACCATCTATAATTTTAATAAATATTCTGTCTCCTCATAGAACAGAAGGTTTTTTTGAAGGCAGGGACTATGTCTTATACCACCTTTGATGTTCTAGGAAATTAGCCCTGTGCCTACACTTAGTAGGAAGTTAAGGACTAATCACACAGAAGATATGTAGTTGAGAGATAATAATAAGAAAAAGAGAAATCAGCAACCAAGAATGCTTACAACTCAGTGATAGGAAATAGGAGAAAAAAGTAATCTGATATGAGAGTGGAGAACATGTGCAAAGGCAATCACAGAATCAGGCATTAGTGCACTGGCATCTGAAAACAGCAAAATTTTCTAACAATGATCATCAAAGTACGGAATTTTTCTGTTTTATAGGCAGTTCACCCAAACAATAAACAGGTATTAATAAAATACAGGGTTTAGATTTTAATTATCTTCCCCCACCAATGATATTTATTTTAATAAAATATGGTATGTCAAAGCAAACTAGCCTGTGTAGGTTGGTGTGGATTCCTAAAACTTTAGAATGGCAAGTCTTTAAAAAAAATTTTTTTTTCTCTTTATTTGGCTGCACTGGGTCTTAGTTGTGGCAAGTGAGACCCAGTTCTTGGACCATGAATTGAACCTGAGGCCCCTGTAAGGGGAGCATGGACTCTTAGCCACTGGACTACTAGGAAAGTCCCTTGAATGAGAGCCTTAAATGCACTGAAGTTTACAGTTGATCTGTCCAGGCTGGGAAATACAGAAGTGGCACTCAGCGCTAGCAGGGTACAGTATGCTCTGTCAGTTCTTAGGCTCATGGCTTAAAACAGTTGCACAGTTCAGGGCCAAAAGAGGCTAGGCCAACACTGTTAGACTGTCATGAATCAGCCTAATCCCATATAGCTATTCTAAGATTCATCTCTAATAGGAAACTGAGCAACCAGGAAAGACTAGCTTTCTACTTACAAGTGTACATAAACCTGCCACAGCTTCTCTGAAACCACAGAGTGGATCATTCTAACCAAGTAACAACCATCCTACATCCTCTGAAATGTAATCCAGCCCCATCTTCAGTTGAGGGCAATTCTGTACTAGTTACCTCGTTTCACTTCCAATTAAGATGAGACGAATATGAGCACACCTTCGGAGGAGGAGGGGGAGAATTTTTAAAACTATATTGACTTTCTTGAACTGAAATAACATTTGGCATATTTGTGGGGGAATTAGAACACAGGCAAAGAAAAGGTTCTGTTCACTTACAAAAATTCAGAGTATGATTAACTTAAAAACTCATTTATAGAAATAAACCTTAAAAGACAGAACTGTTTGCTCATTTGATGGAAGAGACTAACTTAAATAATTTAAAGACGTGTGCAGACAAGGAAATGAATGAGCTCCACTGTAAAATTATAATCAAAGCCTAATTCTTAACAAATGATCTCTGTTTCCTCTTCAAAATAGTTCTAAGAATTAAGTTTATATTGTCCTTGAATTTCTTCACCACAATAAAGCTCCAAAAAGCCATGCATGAATTTACAAGATACCTGTATTTCATTTAAATATTCACAGCTAAGGTGCATCAAGATTATTTCTACACTTAACCATGATATACAGGAATAACTATGAAATAAATTATATAAAGTTAAAGAAAGAACTAATTAAAAAAAACCCAGTGGCTCACATTCATATTCCTATCCCCTTTGTCACATTAGGGAGTTTAATTATTATTTTCTATTTCTACTTTGCTGTCCCTTGGAAAAATTCAATATGCTTTACCAGCTTGGGCAGACAATGATCTATTCATTACTAAGGAATACTCCTGCCTGCTTACCTCTGATTTTGAAAAGGAAAGGAACATGCAAGTGTTCTTATTTCTAGACCTAGTAAATCCTCTAAAAACAAAGACAGCTTGGAAATAAAACTACATTTAGTTATATTCTTCCAAAGGCCACTAGTAGTTTTGTATTGCTTAAAATTTTTAATTAATAAACAAAGAATTATGAGTGATTTTAATATCCTAAACAACAAAGTGTAAAATTTGGCCAGATTTATCTTATCTGGACTATGGCTGTCCAACGTTTATCTAACATTTTAGTACCAAAAGGAACTATAATGCTAAAACACAAGGAAAAACTGTTTAAGGTAACTTTTATTAGCAATTACAATGAATACAAAAACTCAATATAGAATGTCATTAAATAAAATCAAAAGATTTTACAGCAATACAGAATATTGAGATTTTCACACTACATGACATAATAAAGTATTTTATTCAGTTAACAAAAAAGGCAAAGCATTCTAACAGGTGAAATCCAAAGTTTCTCTATGCTTATTTTTATTACAGTTAAAATGAATATCAGTCCTTGAAACAGTTGACAAATTTTGCAAAATGACCACATGCTATATAAAAAACAGAATCAAGTATTTTTAATACAATTAAAAAAAAAACAGACCTGCATCTACTGAGTCAAATATTTATTAAGCACCAACTATCAGCAGGGGCTTCCTTGGTGGCTCAATGGTAAAGAATCTGTCTGCAAAGCAGAAGATCTGGGTTTGATCCTTGGGTCAGGAAGATCCCCTAGAGAAGGAAATGGCCACCTACTCCAATATTCTTGCCTGGAAAATCACATGGACAGAGAAGCCTGACAGGCTACAGTTCTTGGTGGCTGCAAAGTCAGTCGGACACTACTGAGCAACTAACAAGTAGACATCTCAGGCTGTAACTATATGCAAGGCACTGTCTATGCACAGAGGAGGACGCAAAGATAATCAGGTTACTATTAGAAGAAGTATAGACAACCATTACTTAGCTCCAACTTACAGCCACATTTTCAATTACAAAAGCTGAATGCTAGGCAATAACAGCATTTCAGGGCCTCTAGCAGATCAGGTGCAAGAGCTGGCAAGAAAAAAGGAGATGGGAAATCTGGTAGGAAGTGGGAAAGAAATTTAAGTCCACGAGTTCCCCAAATGTATCAGGTTATTATTCAATATCATTCCTCCGTGATTCAAGGTTGCAGTATATAGACGTTGCTAAGTGCTTTCTCTCAAAAATGACAGAATGATCTCTGTTCGTCTCCAAGGCAAACCATTCAATATTGCAGTTATCCAAGTCTATGCACAACCAGTAATGCAAAAGAAGCTGAAGTTGAACGGTTTTATGTAGACCTACAAGACCTTTTAGAACTAACACCCAAAAAAGATGTCCTTTTCATTATAGGGGACTGGAATGCAAAAGCAGGAAGTCAAGAAAACCTGGAGTAACAGGCAAATTTGGCCTTGGAATGTGGAATGAAGCAGGGCAAAGAGTTTTGCCAAGAAAATGCACCGGTCACAGCAAACACCCTCTTCCAACAACACGAGAAGACTCTACACATGGACATCACCAGATGGTCAACACCGAGATCAGACTGATTATATTCAATGCAGCCAAAGATGGAGAAGCTCTATACAGTCAACAAAAACAAGACCAGGAGCTGACTGTGGCTCAGATCATGAACTCCTTATTACCAAATTCACACTTAAATTGAAGAAAGTAGGGAAAACCGCTAGCCCATTCAGGTATGACCTAAATCAAATCCCTTATGATTATACAGTGGAAGTGAGAAATAGATTTAAGGGACTAGATCTGATAGATAAGAGTGCCTGATGAACTAGGGAACGAAGTTCGTGACATTGTACAGGAGACAGGGATCAAGACCATCTCCATGGAAAAGAAATGCAAAAAAGCAAAATGGCTGTCTGGGGAGGCCTTACAAATAGCTGTGAAGAGAAGAGAGGCGAAAAGCAAAGGAAAAAAGGAAAAATATAGGCATCTAAATGCAGAGTTTCAAAGAATAGCAAGAAGAGATAAGAAAGCCTTCTTCAGCGATCAATGCAAAGAAATAGAGAAAAACAACAGAATAGGAAAGACTAGAGATCTCTTCAAGAAAATTAGAGATACCAAGGGAACATTTCATGCAAAGATGGGCTTAATAAAGGACAGAAATGGTATGGACCTAACAGAAGCAGAAGATATTAAGAAG
The DNA here is from genome assembly GCF_023091745.1 of Budorcas taxicolor. Taxonomy (NCBI): domain Eukaryota; kingdom Metazoa; phylum Chordata; class Mammalia; order Artiodactyla; family Bovidae; genus Budorcas; species Budorcas taxicolor. The sequence continues at coordinate 32,229,936 of NC_068913.1, read as the reverse complement.
AGGTGGCAAGAATACACGGAAGAACTGTACAAAAAAGATCTTCACAACCCAGACAGTCATGATGATGCGATCACTAATCTAGAACCAGACATCTTGGAATGTGAAGTCAAGTGGGCCTTCGAAAGCATCACTACAAACAAAGCTAGTGGAGGTGATGGAATTCCAGTGGAGCTATTTCAAATCCTGAAAGATGATGCAGTGAAAGTGCTGCCCTCAATATGCCAGCAAATTTGGAAAACTCAGTAGTGGCCACAGGACTGGAAAACGTCAGTTTTCATTCCAGTTCCAAAGAAAGGCAATGCCAAAGAGTGCTCAAACTACCGCACAATTGCACTCATCTCACATGCTAGTGAAGTAATGCTCAAAATTTTCCAAGCCAGGCTTCAGCAATACGTGAACCGTGAACTCCCTGACGTTCAAGCTGGTTTTAGAAAAGGCAGAGGAACCAGAGATCAAATTGCCAACATCCGCTGGATCATCGAAAAAGCAAGAGTTCCAGAAAAACATCTATTTCTGCTTTCTTGAGTATGCCAAAGCCTTTGACTGTGTGGATCACAATAAACTGTGGAAAATTCTGAAAGAGATGGGAATACCAGACCAGCTGACCTGCCTCTTGAGAAATCTGTATGCAGGTCAGGAAGCAATAGTTAGAACTGGACATGGAACAACAGACTGGTTCCAAATAGGAAAAAGAGTATCTCAAGGCTGTATACTGTCACCCTGCTTATTTAACTTATATGCAGAGTACATCATGAGAAACGCTGGACTGGAAGAAACACAAGCTGGAATCAAGATTGCTGGGAGAAATATCAATAACCTCAGATATACAGATGACACCACCCTTATGGCAGAAAGTGAAGAGGAGCTAAAAAGCCTCTTGATGAAAGTGAAAGAGGAGAGTGAAAAAGTTGGCTTAAAGCTCAATATTTAGAAAATGAAGATCATGGCATCCGGTCCCATCACTTCATGGGAAATAGATGGGGAAACAGTGGAAACAGTGTCAGACTTTATTTTCTGGGCTCCAGAATCACTGCAGATGGTGACTGCAGCCACGAAATTAATAGATGCTTTACTCCTTGGAAGAAAAGTTATGACCAACCTAGATAGTATATTCAAAAGCAGAGACATTACTTTGCCGACTAAGGTCCGTCTAGTCAAGGCTATGGTTTTTCCTGTGGTCATGTATGGATGTGAGAGTTGGACTGTGAAGAAGGCTGAGTGCTGAAGAATTGATGCTTCTGAACTGTGGTGTTGGAGAAGACTCTTGAGAGTCCCTTGGATCGCAAGGAGATCCAACCACTCCATTCTGAAGGAGATCAGCCCTGGGATTTCTTTGGAAGGAATGATGCTAAAGCTGAAACTCCAGTACTTTGGCCACCTCATGAGAAGAGTTGACTCATTGGAAAAAACTCTGATGCTGGGAGGGGTTGGGAGCAGGAGAAGGGGATGACTGAGGATGAGACGGCTGGATGGCATCACGGACTCATAGATGTGAGTCTGAGTGAACTCCAGGAGATGGTGATGAACACAGAGGCCTGGTGTGCTGCGATTCATGGGGTCACAAAGAGTCGGACACGATTGAGCGACTGAACTGAACTGAACTGAAGTGCTTTATTCTATGATCAAAAAATTTAATATTTCTTACTTTAGAAAATAACAGGATCCCTGGGGAGCCGCTGACATGCAATTCTAGAACAATCTGACTGGTGTGTGCGTGCTAAGTCACTTCAATCGTATCTGACTCTTCACAACCCCATGAACTATAGCCCATCAGGCTTCTCAGTCCATGGGATTCTCCCAGCAAGAATACTGGAATGGTTGCCATTTCCTTCTCCAATCTGACAGGTAGTTAATACATAAAAAATTCTGAAGGGCAGAGGTTTAAATCCTTCCTCAATAGGTTATGCCCTATTTAGTTATTTACATTATTACGAATGCATTTCTTTAAAGCTATTTTTTTCCTTTCAATCTAATTCTATCACATTTAGTTCCGTTTACTGAGGAAATGGAGAACTATCGCTACTGTTTGTGTGGAGGACCAACTTAAAGCCGCCTCTCCTTTCTAATCCTAAAGGCACTACCAGAGAACTACCAGAGCTCATCGATTAATTCGGTAAGGTTGCAGGATATAAAATTAATACACAGAAATCGCTTGCATTTCTACACACTAACAATGAAAGATCAAAAAAGAGAAATTAAGGAAACCACCCCCACTTAACACTGCATCAAAAAGAATAAAATCATAGGAATGTACTTACCTAAAGAGGCAAAAGACCTGTACTCTGAACTCTGTAAGACACCGATGAAAGAAATAGAAGATACCACAAACAGATAATGACATACCATGTTCCTGGATTGGAAGAATCAGTATTGTCAAAATGTCACAACTATACTACCCAAGGCAATCTATAGATTCAATGCAATCCCTATCAGATTAAATGGCATTTTTCACAGAACTAGAACAAAAAATTTTAAAATTTGTATGGAAACACAAAAGACTCCAAATAGCTAAAGCAGTCCTGAGAAAGAACAGAGCTGGAGGACTTCAAACTATATTCCAAAACTACAGTCATCAAAACAGTATGATATTTTCACCAAACACACAGAGATCAATGGAACAGGATAGAGTGCCCAGAAATAAACCCATTCACTAACGGTCAATTAATCTGCAACAAAGGAGGCAAGACTATAAAAGGGAGAAAAGACAGTCTGTTCTGTAAGTGGTGCTGGGAAAACTGGACAGCTACAAGCAAAAGAATGAAACTAGAACATTCTATTAACACCATACACAAAAATAAACTAAACATGGATTAAAGATTAAATATTATAAAACTCTTAAGAGGGAAACACAGGCAGGACACTTTTTGATATAAACTGCAGCAATATCTTTTGGGATTCACTTCCTAAAGAAAATAAACACAAAAATAAGCAAATGGACCCTAACTAAACTTCAAAGCTTTTCAACAGCAAAGTAAACCATAAGCAAAATGAAAAGACAATCCACAGAATGGGAGAAAATATTTGCAAATGAAATAACCAACAAGTGATTAATCTCCAAAATATACGAAGAGCTCATGTACCTCAATATCAAAACAAAACAAACAGCCTAATCAATAAATAAATGGGCAGAAGATCTAAAGAGACATTTTTCCAAAAAAGACATATAGATGACCAAAAGGCACATGAAAAGATGCTCAACATGCTAATTATTAGAGAAATTCAAACCAAAACTACAAGGAGGTTATCACCTCACACCAGTCAGAATGCCCATCATTAAAGAGTCTACAAATAGTAAATGCTGTAGAGGACACAGAGAAAAGGGAACCATCCTACACTGTTGGTGAGAATCTAAATTGGTACAATCACTATGGAAAACAGTTATGGAGGTGGTTCCTTAAAAAGCTAAACATAAAACTGCCCAGTAATTCCACTCTCGGGCATATATTTGCAGATCACAATTTGAAAAGATACATGCACCTCAATATTCACCACAGCACTATATATGTTACAATAACCAAAACATGGAAGAAACCTACATGTCCATCAACAGAGGAATGGATAAGAAAGATGTGGTTACATACATCACACACACACACAATGGAATATTAGTCATAATAATTAATGAAATTTTGTCATTTGCAGCAACATGGCTGGACCTGGAAATTATCATACTAGGCAAAGTAAAAAAAAAAATTTATATCATTTACATGTTTATTTACAAAACAGAAAGAGACTCATAGACTTCGAAAGCAATCTTATTACCAAAGGGGAAAGGTAGGGGAAGGAATAAATTGGGAGTTTGGTATTAATATATATAGGCTTCCCTAGTGGCTCAGAAGGTAAAGAACATGCCTACAATGCAGAAGACCCAGGTTCAATCCCTGGGCAGGGAAGCTCCCCTGGAGAAGGAAATGGCAACCCACTCCAGTATTCTTGCCTGGAGAATCCCATGGAGGGAGGAGCCTGGCAACTACTGTCCATGGAATTGCAAAGTGTCAGACAGAACTGAGTGACTAATACTTTTCTCTTTCACATTAACATATACACACCACTATATATAAAATAGATAACAAGAACCTACTCTATAACATAGGGAACTCTATTCAATATTCCATAATAAACTACATGGGAAAATAATCTGAAAAACAATGGATATATGTGTATATATAACCTAATAACTTTGCTGTACACCTGAAACTAACACAACATTGTGGATGAAGCATGCTCTTAATATAAAGTAAAAATTAAATTTAAAAAAACCCCCACCTCTCCTTTCTATTTCAAATGTGAAAAAGCCAGACGATTCAATATTTACATCAAGACCCAGCAGAACAGAACACTGCAGAAAGCTATTTCACCCCACATCTTGTATGTTTACCTCTTACCTCGTTAGCCAAGGTAGGGGGAGGAGGGGGGCTTAGAATTCTCACCGAAACTCCTAACTCACTTTTTGTCTATTATAAATTCACTGATCTCATAATTTCTCCTCATATTATCTCAGTTCATGTAACGATTATTTGGCCCAGTCAAATTTGTCATAAAAGTATAAATACGTTAGAAAAATGTTTACAACAACGTATCGAGCACAACAGCTGTTTCAAGTTTCTAAGTCTGACAATCTTAACAAAAGTCAGACAAGAGAAGAGGAACTCAGATACAAAATGAGTGAATTTTGGACACAAATATCTGGATTCTAGAATTTAAAAGTTTATGAAGTAAAATTGAATAACTATATTCAATTTTAGTTCTGCTAAATGAAAAAATTGTAACAATTGGAAGTATTACTTAGCAATCAAACCACTGCCTCTTGGGACAGGAGAAAATAAAATTAACTTTAAGACCTTATTCCTTTGAGAAAGGGAAGAAGCAAGAAAAACTTGCCAACAATTTTCTTCCTAATAAAAATGCTTATGACACCTGCATTAGTCTATTTAAGCCTCAGGGAGTTAGACATGGGTTATCCTGACTTTGCCAATAACTAAAGATGTGATTTGGGTAAATTTACATATCCCTTTGGGTCTTAGTTTTTTCTCTTATAAACAAAAAGATGATCTCTAAAGGTCACTTATATATCAGAATTTCTGTAATCTTCCAATATGGTTAAAAAAAATTTTTATACACATGAACATATGTATATATTCACCTGCACACATACGTATCGATACCAGTCCAAATCTCTGTTTTAGTTAGTTCTAAAGAAAACTTTAAAACTTTGTATTAAATACTATTTCTTGGTAATCAGACTCGTAGCATTAAGAATTTAAAAAAATAAATCATCAGTCTACTATTTTAGATCTATTTTCAAATATAATTAATAGAAAATTCAAGGTACAGTAAGATGAGAAGACTGTCATTGAAAAGACAGTTACTCAGTTACCAAGAGAAGGGGCACACCATGCCCCAGAAGGCCACACAGGGAAGCCCGGAGCGGGTGAGGAGGCAGAGGGACAGGGAGGAAATGTGGACGGGGGCCTTCACTGTGGTTTCCACAAACAGGAAAAGGTGTGAGCCAGGAGAAACAGAGGCAGGGGAAACAGGCTTGGGATTGGCCAGTTTGAATACTTTCAAATGGCTCTGGGGCATAAGGGCCGTCCTTTTTGTCTGGTACCTGGCATTGTGACTTGAGTAGGTAGACAGTAGCCTGGCATGAGGGCCACAGAGATTGTGGCTGGTTGGGAATGGGCTCTGCAGTGGTTTGTATTTGAAAAGCACACTCAAGGTGGAGTTGCTTACTATCTCCAGGAACTTCTTAACCCTGGAAAGGGCAGTTCCTTCAAGATCAGTGAGGCCCCAGATGTCAAAGCATCAAAAAACAGAAAATAAAACCCACAGTTTATAGTCTCATTTCTTTCTGGCTGCTGCTAAGTCGCTTCAGTCGTGTCCGACTCTGCGCGACCCCAGAGAGGGCAGCCCACCAGGCTCCCCCATCCCTGGGATTTTCCAGGCAAGAACACTGGAGTGGGTTGCCATTTCCTTCTCCAATGCATGAAAGTGAAAAGTCAAAGTGAAGTCACTCAGTTGTGTCTGACTCTTTGCGACCCATGGACTACAGCCTACCAGGCTCCTCTGTCCATAGGATTTTCCAGGCAAGAGTACTGGAGTGGGGTGCCATTGCCTTCTCTGTCACTTCTTTCTATGGGGTATTTATTGAATACTTAATATATTACCAGAACTGTGGTTTATGTTGCAGAAACAAAAATGAACATGTAATAGAAAATGAGACTGCAAAACGCTAAACACACGCATATTGATTTTAGAAGAAAAGCATTAAGGATAAATTTATAATAATTCACATCTAAATTTTTGGTATTTACGAAATATTTTGTGACAAATACAAATGTTTTGGTATTTACCAAACATTTTTACATGCTACTGCATTTAATTCTCAGGAAAACCCAGTGTAGTAAGCACTTTGTTATCTTCATTTTACAGGTGATTACAACTACGGCTCAAGAACGCTAAAGGGCGTCCTTTAGCATTGTCATGTCACAGAGAGTACCTGGCAGACCAGGGCACTGAGGGCAGGTCTTGACTCCTGTCTGTTTCACCAGCACCACATCTCCTTCATTTTAAGTTAAACCTACAGCATTCTTATGCAGAAAGGAATAGTTAACTATGCCTAAACAATGAGGATTGACTGCTCGATGGCCTTTACTATAACAACTGGGCTAACATACTGAAAAGCATGTAGGATTCTTAAGAACAGAAAATAAATAAAGAAATCTTTTACTAGTGGTGCTTTTAAGTCATATCTAAAGGCACAATTTTTATTTTTTAACTTCGGTATAATCGCTGAGTGCCACTTTCCACAACCTTTTAAAAGACTTGATTATTGATTACCAAAACAACTCTTACGTTTCTCAGTAATCATGGGGAATATAAACTTTTATAAGTGTTTCTACAAATTCAAATTAACTTTTTACCAAATGAAATCCAAGCAAATATTATATTAAAATTGCTTTTAAAATGCATTTGTTTTAAAAATCCTGTCTTGTTATATATTATTTAATTTTTAAAAATCCCTCATAGAAGTCATTCTACAAATGCATCTTGACATCAGCACAACCCACCATTTAAAGAAGCACTTTCTTCCCAAGGTAGCAGCTGGAGTCTAAATTAAACTCCCCTTTAGTACCCTGGTGGCTCAGATGGTAATCTGCCTACAATGCGGGAGGACCCAGGTTCAATCCCTGGGTCAGAAAGATCCTCTGGAGAAGGAAATGGCAACCCACTCTAGTACTCTTGCCTGGAAAATCCCATGGACAGAGGAGTGTGGTATGCTACAGTTCATGGGGTCGCAAAGAGTTGGACATGACTGAGCGACTTCACTCACTTGCCAATAGTTGTGAAGCTGAAAATGGAGTTCTTCCTACTTTAATACCCCAAGCAGAAAAGTCTAACGTTCAAGCAGATGAAAATACAAGTGCTCCTGTGAGATCTCTTTGGACTAAAAGTCAGATGTCATATTCTTCACCTTCTAGCATAAGAAGTAGACATTTTCTCCTTTGAAACTGAGACAAAAAAGATCCACCTAATTCTTCTACTTCTAAATTTGTAGATTTTACACTATTTTCCATGAGGCAGGCTGACTAGAAACCTAAGGCATGAGGTGCTAAGGTAATAAAATGGTCAGGTCTGTTGGGATGGTTACCGTAAAGTTAGAAAGCAGGAAGGGAGCAAAAAAGACAGTAAAATCTCTGGCCTGAATATCAGAACTAGCTTTTGAAAGGTTAGGAGGTAACACCACCTAAGAGGGTTCTCAGCAGTATTTATTCTCACAAGGCTATCTATGCTGCTTGTCAGCTATTGAGAAGCTCAAGTCCAGGCAAGCACACTTCCTGTCTTAAAGGGCAGCTGGTCTCTGACCAGGCATCTTCAATGTCTGTATCCACTGGCAAGGGCATTCTGAGTAGTCATAGGAGGTCCCAGATGGCAATATGAATGCCCCAGGGTTTAGGGGCCTGGCCCTCATCTCTGCTGTTGCTGATGGCTAGGCATGTGTCTAGTTTAAAAAGACGGCAGCGAATCATTTTCTAAAAAAAATCTGCAAATCCTTAGTAATGACTCAAACTTAGATAAATGACCTTCTTTAAAGGGCAATAGTGTAGATTCAATATTAGATTTGATTTCAAAGATTTGCCAAAACAAGAACAAACTCTGACTTTTTGAAATACTGACATATTCAGAGTTTTACTTTAAAAAGTAATTGATTTGATTTAAAAACTAGAAATATTGTTAAATGATATTTTTCCTGAATTTTCCTCTTGGTTCACTGAAATAAAATTTAAGTGCAAATTTGTTTCCATACATTTGTGTTTAAAATGACAGAACTTTAATAATAAACAAAAATACCTCAAATATTTAATTTTACAAAATACATACATATACATATATTTCATTGTAACAAAAGGAAAAAAAAGACTTCTTAAATATATCATAGTTACCTCTACTCATCACAAACTGCTTATGGGATGAAACATGTTTGCCTTAAAGTTTGAAAATTATACACAGTTATCACTGCCAGCTCAGACAGCTGCCAAAGAATCCTTTTAAAAAGCACTGAGAGCTGTCTGAATATTTTCATTTCAACAATTAAGTTTTCTTTGTGACTTGGTTTGAGGGTGGAGTATGAGGAGGCCTGCTAATTTTTTAGGATTACCCCCAAATGGGCTGGTATCCTTAATTACAGGGTAGAGTTAGGGAAACAAGGAAGGTGATGAACAGGTCCACAGGCATAGAATATAATCCCCTTATGTAAATGTATATATATAAATTGTACATACACAAACTCACAGACAGACAAAATGAACTCAATCACATCTTTTGAAAATACACACTAAATTTACTCCATTCTCATACACTGTAAATTTACTCTGGTGTATCAAACTCTTATAAAATGTAAATTAGCATTTAATTCTCTTTGGTACTTTGTTTCTTTAAAACTGAGGGGGGGGCACTTTTAAAACTTTTTCATGGTAACAACTCCCTTGTCCCTAAGAATTTAAACATGATTAACAATCAAACAATAATTTTGAGTCTAGGTGGAATCTGAATGCTTTCCCCAAAATTTCCATGTTAATTCTGTAACACTGGGCAAGTTCTTTACCATTTCTAAGCCTTAATTTTTCTCATCTCTATAAAACAAGCTATAGCACAAGATTGATACAAAACAAACCTCATGTAGCACAAAGTATAGGTTCCATGAATAGAGAAGAATATGTCTGTTTTGTTTCCCCAGCACCTAGAACAACATGCAGTACATAGAGGCAGATATTCAAAATATCTTGTTTATTATTTATCCACTAAACCACCATAATAAATTTATAGCATCACTCTTGTCAAATGAGTTAATGCTACATAAAAATGACATGCAGAATTATCTGAAGAATACACATTCTATACACACAATTCCTACGATCTCTGGGTTTTTAAAAGTTATTTTTTAATGATGTTTACTTCAGAAAGTAGATAAACTTGTATCTATACTGACACATCACATCCTGATCAAGAAGCAAGTCATGAAATACAGGCCTTATGGTATATCTTTCAGTATGCTTGATAACTGTTATTAATTTTGTATTAAATATCAGTGTGTATAAATTAATATAAGACATTAATATCAATATATGCTGATATTGGGTTGGTCAAAAAGTTCATTCGAGTTTTCCCATAACACTGTATAAAAAAGACCAAATGAATTTTGGCCTAACCTGTATTTAATAATATTGCTTACTACACAACTAACATATTAAACACTAATAATAATAGTTTACAAATATTAATGAAAATGAAATAAGACTCCTCTGTAGCTTATATTCTTAGAATCTGTTTTTCAAAATTCATTCAAAATTGGTTTACGGTACGTATATATTTACTAAAGGAAATGTTCTTATTAGTTTCAAATTCCCTATCAACACCGAATACCATAAAGCAATACATTTTTTAAAATTATAATTTTCTCTGTGGTACATATGTCCTGTGCCCCAAAGGTTGATAAACAGTAGAGGGCTCACCTAGAGATAGAGGTATCAGTGGCGTATTGAACATACTATAACAATTACAGTAACATAACTTAAAATCATACTGTTTAGCTGTAAAGACAGTCCTGTTCACCTAGAATAGTCTTACTAAGTATTTCACTTACTAGCTGCCTAACATACTGGCTGTATGCCCTTGGCCAAGACACTAACCTCTGACAGCCTTGGTTTCCTGTGCTAAAAACTGAGGTCACCATCATTATCTGCTTCAGAGGACTGCCAAAATCAAATGAGTTAACATACATATGCTTAAGCACAATGTCCGACACTTTGAGACAATGAATTGTTTCCAAAACTGATTACAGGAAATACACTGCACAGTACATGGGGAGTTTATGGTGAGAGACAAGTGTAATGGTTACAGTGCCAGGGTTCTAGAGACAAAATGTGTATGGAGATCAGATGACCTTGAGCAAATTATTTACCACTCTAGGGCTCAGTTCTTACACCTGACAATACTTAACTTTTAGGGTGTTCTAAAGAATAAATGAGTTAATATGTCAAGTGCGCTGCGTACAGTATCTGGGATACTCTAAACATGCAGGAAATGTGAGTTTAAATATAAAACAAACAATAAGGGTTAAAGAACACTTTTACTTCTTGTTTCATTCATGAAAGGAAACAGAATTATTTATTTTCCTATTAGAACATTATGAAAGTGGAAGTTCGGCCCCATATATCATTCAATCTCATAAGCAAGGTATCAAGCCTCATAATACGGACACTGGCTACATATTTGCTGACTGAATTTATGGATGCAGTCTGCCAGCAGGGAGTCCACGAAATGGATGAAAGTCTATCAAGAGGTCACTAAAACCATTTACTGCCCTATCATTAAGATCAAGTTAACTACTGACATCCTACCAATGAGGACAAAAGGTGAAATTCTAGAAATAAAAACAATGTACTTTAACTTTATAAAACTATAAAACAAGTAATCAATAGGATTATTTATAAAATAAATTATTCCTTCAATAAGCATACTGTCATAGTTCCTAGTATTTATGACAAGTATCTGTCAAATGTTAGAGTTTCAAATTTAAATGCAGATTTAACTATATGGGAAAATGGGTAAGATTTACAAACCACTTTAAGTGTAATTGTGTATCCTATATAAATTCTGTTAGTACACGTCATCATATGTATCTAATCTCTTCCCCTTTCTTCTTCTCCCTCAGGTCCCTGGCCTAGACACCCTCAACTATAACAAGGATTGCCCACCCTCCCGCCCAATCCCATACCAGGCACAGGAGGCACCCACTTACCACAGCACAGATCACTATCTGGTTCCTATACTTCTGTGCAAAAGCAGCTCCGCTTCTGTGAACAAAAAGCTGTGGTGACTTGACTCATTATTTACACAACTGGACTGAACTCTCTCGGGCCACATTATGAGGCACCTACATGATAACTTCTGAGGGACAGAAGCAAACTTGAGACTTTAAGTATCTTTGACTTCCCCTTAAAACTCTCCTTACTGCTAAGATTCTCATCTGCAACTGTCTCTCAAAACAATCAGATGACTGAAACAATTAGATATGCAAGTTCCTCTTTTAGTTCGTTTTACTAAGCACTTTTTCTTTTATGATCATAAACTCACTCCTTTTCAAGTATGCATCCTGACTCTTATCCCAAGGATCTATCCATCCCATTCTTCTGTGAAATCAAAGCTTTCCTCCACCTGTACGCCTTCCCCAAGTTCAGTATCAGGATTGTATGTACGGAGCAATGTTCCCTGATGTGTGAAAAAGAAAAAAAATCATACACATAAGACACAGCTCCTGTCTACAGGAGGTTTACAATTCAACTTTAATGTATAATAATATTCCTTTATCTAAGCCTAAATTCTGCATTGTTTATAGAAGACTCTTTAACTGCATTTCCAACATGAAAAATCCAGCATAACTTGAAATGACGGTCCTCATCCCAACCTTGCAAGCTTTTTAGTCATCCTTTTAAGGTCCTGCTCAGTTGTTAACCCTCTCCATGAAAACACTCCCAGAACTCTACAATCAGGAGTCTTTCCTTCCGCTGGCCTTCTGGAACACCTCATTGACAGCCTTTACAAACCACGTTGTACTTTAATAAACTATATATTCATCATATTCCATTAAGTCTGAGATGTAAATGATGAGAAAGAAAAACAATTTTGTTAATTTAACTATGACATGCCTTTATAAGATGCATTTCAATTTCCAAGATGTTAAATTGTTAAAACAAAAAATTATGTCTTAGAAACAAAGTGATTCGGAAGGTTCCACAATAGGGAATATACTGTTAGGGAGGCAAATTTCTCGCTTCATCTTTGGTGTCTCAATGTCTACCACCATACTTATTACAAAGTAGAGACAAGAAACCAGCAAACCTGATGTTTTTACATAGTCCCTTCACACTTATTTCATGTTACCATTCTGTGTATTAAGAGAGGTTCAACAAACTGTCTTTTCAACTTCATTGCCACAGCCTTTATCAACACCACTGTGAATTCACTGTTAAATTACCCCAATAACATCCTTTCTTCTAGGCTCCTAATTTCTAACTTCTCCACACTTTTATCTATAGAGAAATGCTCTAACAGCATCACTTGCAACATTCAATCCCTTCTATCCACTAGATTCATGTTTTTCAAAATTATTATTACTTTGGCAGAATCTCTTCTTCAAACAAAATGTTAAGTACACTAACCAAAAAAACACAGAACTTCTCTGGCTGAAGCAGGGGTGGCAGGCTGTGCACTGGGCGTGCCCTGAGCTGTTCTGGGAGACCACTATGCCTCTATGAAGTACTGATGAGAGAACACAACTCTCTCTTGTTAGCTGTAAGCTTCCCTGTGAGTACTTTCCCATTTTCATTCCAAGTTCAGCTGGCTTAACACATCCTCTCTCTTCACCTTTCTACCCTCGAAGTTTCAAATACTTACTTCCTAAACCAATCTTCACCACAGAAAGCATTCCTTGTTTACTGCAAACCTCTGATCTCACTTGTCTCTAAACTCTCCCAGTCATTCCCCTTACCTCAAAACCCAGCAGTTAAGGGTAAACTCTCATATGCAATTGCAGCAGTCATATAATTGTTTCATGTACCTAAGCTTTATCTCCCTAATATAAGTACCCTTTAAGACAAGTACTTTCAGAGCTTGCAGAGACAGCACGCAGCACGCATTTAGTTCTTACTACACTGAAATGCACTGCTTCTTTTCCACCGGCACACACACCCTTCCCCATATCCTCAGCTGCACTTCACCATGGCCTTCAGATACCCCTTTTATACAGATCTCTCTTTGAATTCTGATCTTCTAAAAATATTTATTTTTAATTGATTGAAGACTGCTTTATAATATTGGTTTGATTTGTCATAAATCAGTATGAATTAGCCATAGGTGTACATATGCCCCCTCCCTCTTGAATCTCCCTTCTACCTCCCGTCCATTCCCACGCCTCTAGTTTATTACAGAGCTCCAGTTTGAGTCCCTGAGTCATACAGCAAATTCCCACTGGTTATCTACTTCTGATCTTTAATTCAAGCTAATATCCATATTGAAAACTACTTATTCTCCAACTTTACTATCTCACACTCTTCTAGTGGGTGAGAGTTGCTATGTACAGGTTTTTGACTAGGTTACCAACTTACATACACGGTTTTCTTTACAATATCCAAACCCTTCTTATACATTTTATCTGATCTGATCTTTGCAAGTCTATGAGGTAAAAAGGGAAGGAATTAATTACACTATTTTACAAATGAAAAAAAGGATTAATGCTCCAATTATAACATGTTTGCCCTGGATGGAGCAGCTAACAGAGAGTAGTGCCCACCAATAAAAAAGTTCTACTTCCCAATTCTGTTGCATTATATGTTTTAAAATATCATTTTCTACTGCTGCCTGAACATCCCCACAAGCAGGCTGTGAGCACCGCACCCAGGCAGTCAGGTGTACCAATGTGATAAGGGTGGCTACTTGCCATGAGGTTCCCCCCTACCTTCCCCTGTGACTGAGCAACATTTAACCACAGCAATGAAATCCCCTCACACCCTGATCCCCCAATAAAGGCATCTGTCTATGGGTTCTTGTCCTCTCTGTTCCCCACCTCCTGGTTTGAGCCAGCTTCCTTGACATCACCTCCCATGTGACTCTTTCTCAGTGCACACTGTTTCTCTAGGACCTGTGTGTATAATAACCTTTTTTCCTGGGCCTCTCTTGTGCCTCTTCTGGCTGCAAATGACTGATGATCACCTAAAAGAACAACAGACCTGTGATCTAGGAAGCCTCCCAGTGCATGTATCTGCAGTAACAGTAAGCCTACTCCCTGAACTACACTGCTGGTCAAGCCCAGACAGTCTCCACCTCTACTTTACTGGGGCTTCCATGGTGGCACAGACAGCAGAGTCTGCCTGCAGCGTGGGAGACTTGGGCTCCGTGACTTGGTTGGGAAGATGCCCTGGAGAGGGAGTGGCTACCCCTCCAGTGTTCTTGGGCCTTCCTTGTGGCTCAGCTGGTGAAGAAACCGCCTGCAATGAGGAAGACCTGGGCTCTAGCCCTTGTTTGGGAAGATTCCCCTGGAGAAGGGAATGGCTACCCACTCTAGTATTCCTGCCTGGAATGTCCCATGGATAGAGGCTCCAGTCCACGGGGATACAAAGAGTCAGACACAACTCAGTGACTAACAACACATCTGACTTGATTACCACACCTAAGGCAAAGAGAACCTTCATCTACCTCAATTATTGCTTTTTCTATTCAAAAGGGTCTAGGGTCTCAAATGGTTTTTAAGCACCTTTGAGCTAAATATTCTAAGCCAAAAAGAAAGACCTACTAGGTTTGCTTACTACACAGAGCACATTAACAGACTGCAAGTTCTAAGTGCTTCCCAGAGTTTGAACTACATCAGGATCCTGGATTTTCCAACTGCTCTCCAAGTCCACTCAAGAAAAAGTAATCCCACTGTTCATACTAAAGTGACATTATCAGATATATGACCATGGTTAAAGTACTGAGATAAAATATCCTAACTATAAATTCAATGTTGGGCACTTCAGTGTATGTTTAAAACACAAATGCTTTGGTAGCCACCTAATAGAAGTACAAATAACAGGAAAATGGCATCTAAGGACACAATCACTAAGTCTAACAAATAATGAAGAACAGAAATCTATTAATTTATGAACTAAAGCATTACATTACTTCCTTAATAGAAATCATCTTAATCACACTGCCTTTGTACGAAGAAAAATGGTAAATGTGACTCTCAACCCCAACCTCCCCCAACCAAATCCCTACTTAATCAATCATGTAAGCTTAACAAGACTTATAGAGAACTCTCACCAAATGCTGGATGAAAGTACCCAGAATAGACTATGTACTCAAATATTCATAGAATCCTAAATTTTAGAATTTGAAAACTCACAGATTACCTAGTCAAACCTTCTCTACAATATAGGAAATTCTTCTATATTTTAGGGTCTCTGATAGATGGGCACCCAGCGTCTAACACTAGGAAGATCACCACGTCGTGAAACAAACTATTCCATTACCACACAGGATTGTATGTATGTGTGAAAGCCACTCAGTCATGTCTGACTCTTTGTAACTCCATGGACTATACAGTCCATGAAATTCTCCAGGCAGGAATACTGGAGTGGGTATTTCCCTTCTCCAGGGGATCTTCCCAACCAGGGGATGGAACCCAGGTCTCCCACATTGCAGGCAGGCATGTGTATATACATATCCTGATTCTATTGGTGTGCCAGGGACAAAACATAACAGAACTTCATCAATTAAAAACGCTCTTCACGTATCTAAAGAAGGTGTCACACTTTCTCTTTTAATAATAACCCCCCTCTCTCTGAATACTGTTAGTATGAAATGCTTTCCACACTTTTCAACTTGGGACTCCTTCCTGATATGCTTGCCATTTCGTCACTGTCCCATTTAATGTGCCACACCCAGTCCTGCACACAATACTGCATATGGCCTGATAAGTACAGAATGCAGGAGCTTCACTCACTCTTAGTTTGTGTTAAGCCAATAAATCATCTTCACACGTCCTGCTGCCACACCATGTTTTCCACCGTGTAGGTATAAAATCATACCCCCCAAACAGTCAACTTTAAATAGAAGATCCTAACTGTTACATTTCCAAATTTGCTGGCATATTGACTGCAGCACTTTCACAGGATCATCTTCCAGGATTTGAAACAGCTCAACTGGAATTCCATCACCTCCACTAGCTTTGTTCACAGGGATGCTTTCGAAGGCCCACTTGACTTCACATTCCAGGATGTCTGGCTCTAGGTGAGTGATCACACCATCGTGATTATCTGGGTCGTGAAGATCTTTTTTGTACAGTTCTTCTGTGTATTCTTATTACCTCTTCTTAATATCTTGTGCTTCTGTTAGGTCCATACCATTTCTGTCCTTTATCAAGCCCATCTTTGCAAGAAATGTTCCCTTGGTATCTCTAATTTTCTTGAGGAGATATCTAGTCTTTCCGATTCTGTTGTTTTTCTCTATTTCTTTGCACTGATCGCTGAAGAAGGCTTTCTTATCTCTCCTTGCTATTCTTTGAAAGATGATGCTGCACTCAATATGCCAGCAAATTAGGAAAACTCAGCAGTGGCCACAGGACTGGAAAAGGTCAGTTTTCATTCCAATCCCAATAAAAAGGCAATGCCAAAGAATGCTCTAACTACCACACAATTGCACTCATCTCACATGCTAGTAAAGCAGTGCTCAAAATTCTCCAAGCCAGGCTTCAGCAATACGTGAACTGGGAACTTCCTGATGTTCAAGCTGGTTTTAGAAAAGGCAGAGGAACCAGACATCAAATTGACAACATCTGCTGGATCATCGAAAAAGTAAGAGTTACAGAAAAACATCTATTTCTGCTTTCTTGACTATGCCAAAGCCTTTGACTGTGTGGATCACAATAAACTGTGGAAAATTCTTCAAGAGATGGGAATACCAGACCACCCGACCCGCTTCTTGAGAAACATATATGCAGGTCAGGAAGCAACAGTTAGAACTGGACATGGAACAACAGACTGGTTCCAAATAGGAAAAGGAGTACGTCAAGGCTATATACTGTCACCCTGCTTATTTAATTTATATGCAGAATACATCGTGAGAAACACTGGGCTGGAAGAAGCACAAGCCGGAATCAAGATTGCTGGGAGAAATATCAATAATCTCAGATATACAGATGACACCACCCTTATGGCAGAAAGTGAAGAGGAACTAAAAAGCCTCTTGATGAAAGTGAAAGAGGAGAGTGAAAAAGTTAGCTTAAAAATCAATATTCAGAAAACGAAGATCATGGCATCTGGTCCCATCACTTCATGGGAAATAGATGGGGAAACAGTGTCAGACTTTTATTTTTTTGGTCTCCAAAATCACTGCAGATGGTGACTGCAGCCATGAAATTAAAAGACGCTTACTCCTTGGAAAGAAAGTCATGACCAACCTAGATAGCATATTAAAAAGCAGAGACATTACTTTGTCAACAAAGGTCTGTCTAGTCAAGGCTATGGTTTTTCCAGTGGTCATGAGTGGATGTGAGAGTTGGACTGTGAAGAAAGCTGAGTGCCGAAGAATTGATGCTTTTGAACTGTGGTGTTGGAGAAGACTCTTGAGAGTCCCTTGGACTGCAAGGAGATCCAACCAGTCCATTCTGAAGGAGACCAGTCCTGGGTGTTCATTGGAAGGATTGATGCTGAAGCTGAAACTCCAATACTTTGGCCATCTCATGGCAAGAGTTCTCACTGGAAAAGACCCTGATGCTGGGAGGGATTGGGGGCAGGAGGAGAAGGGGATGACAGAGGATGAGATGGCTGGATGGCATCACCAACTCAATGGACATGAGTTTGGGTAAACTCCGGGAGTTGGTGATGGACGGGGAGGCCTGCCGTGCTGCGATTCATGGGGTCACGAAGAGTTGGACACGACTGAGCAACTGAACTGAACTGAACTGTTACATTTACATTGCTAGTTCTGGTTCAGCATTCTAGTCTAGTAAGATCACCATCTTAAAGGAAATCAGTCCTGAATAGTCACTGGAAGGACTGATGCTGAAACTCCAATACTTTGGCCACCTGATGTGAAGAAATGACTCATTTGGAAAGACCCTGATGCTGGGAAAGATTGAGGGCAGGAGGAGAAGGGGACAACAGAGGAAGACCTGAGTGTATAGCATCACTGACTCAATGGACATGAGTTTGAGTAAACGCCAGGAGTTGGTGATGGACAGAGAAGCCTGGTGTGCCGCAGTCCATGGGGTTGCAAAAAGTCAGACACAACTGAGCAACTGAACTGAACTGAAGATCACTTGGCATCTCAATTCTACATCCTTTCATAACTATTAGCAATACCCTCTAGCTTTGTCTCATCTCTGAATTCAGTAAATAGGCAATCCTTAGGTATGAAATTTGAAAGGAAAAAAAAAAGTTCAACAGGACTGTATCAAGTATAGAACCCTATGCCACAATACCAGAGACCTTTACTGAGGAACACAGCCAATATTTTTCACATAATAATCAAGTATGAGCCTTTAAAGAAATCATGACTATGAATGCTAAAATCAAGATACGTTGTGTTGATGTTATTTCCTTTGAATACTCATCCAGAAATTCTAAAGCACGAATCTGTGAACCTAGTTCTTTGGTGAACTCCTACTGGCTCCCAATGATTTCTGAATTCTTTTCAATATTCAGAAGGCAACTATTCCATAATTCATTAAAGGACTCTGTTATGGGCAGTTATCAAGCTCATCTGTCTATTGTGTGGGGTGTTTTCAAGAAGTGAGGTGGTTATTCATGCTCAATTTTTCCATGCTGTGTAACTTTTAAGTTGTTGATATGGCCTGAGATGAAGCCTCAAAGTTCCTTCTGACCTTAGGATAGCATTCGTCTGGACCATACTGACTTCCAAACAGAAACTAAATGTCCCCTATCTCCTCACTTACGCTGGATAAATATCTCAGAGTGACTTAATAGCTCTAGTCATTTCCACTGGAAGTGCATTTTCCTCACTGGTTAACAGAAGCCAGGTGGATGGAGAAGCTCTGCCTCTCCTTATTACACCAGTTTGGTCAAGCAATGACTGTGTGCTACACAGCAGGTTATCGTCAGTTATCTATTTCATATATACTATTTCATATATAGTAGTATGTATATGTCAATTCCAAGCTCCCAATTTATCCTTCCCCCACTTTACCCTCTGGTCACCATAAGTTTCTCTTCTCCATCATTTGTACCATCTTTTAGATTCCATATATAAGTAAACCTCAGTGAGATTATCTGTAAAATAAGCACAATAATCTCAAGGATACTATGGGATATACTGGGATAACATAAATACCTAGCATCTATCACATACTAGGAAAACATTGTTTGTTTCCCTCCTCAAATCTCACTTAAAAAAAAAAAATTCGAGAGTTAGAACTTGCTTATCTACATACAGCATTTACTAATCTCTTTAGTTCTGAAATTGCTCTCTCAAGAAGGGACAAAAAATTACTACTGAGGTTTCACCATTAAAAACAACAACAAAGAGACAGCAAGTTGCGTTTTTCACCAATGCTGTATTCAATATATTAACACTGAGTATCAGGGATAATAGACACAGTCTATCTGGGAAGAAGACAAGGCAAGCTAGATTCTCTCCCTTTATGGTCCCTAAACCTCAGCTACATTTACTCATTACCAAGGAAAAGTTAACAAAGGCAGAAATACAGGAGAAAGACAACTCAAGCAGAAGCCAAGATTCTAGTCCTCACTTTGCCACAAAATACAAGAAAGTCACTTAAGCTTTCTAAACTTCAGGCTCTTTTGTTCTAAAATACCACTAGGGGATGCGGGAGGAGGAAGAATGCTCAGTTACCTTTGGGTTGCCTGCCTTAACTACAGCTTTAGTAAGGCTTTATCTCACCACACATACTTACACTAGCAACAGGTTTCCTTTGCCACAACTTGCTCATTCACTAGGTAACAAAATGACAAACATAAGGAGTATCCCATCTTACTCATACCTAGATCAGGAGAGTACAGGAGAGCCCACATGGACATCTGGATATGGTCCGATTTCAGGCCAGGTTGCCCCTTTTACTGCCAATCCTTACTACGTCATCCCTAAAAGTATGCAACGCAGCACTGCAAAATCTCTGACCCATGTTTCTGCTTTCACTTATAACAGTAAAATCACAAAATTCCTTTATAAATAGACTTTAACAGCAATAACGAAAGGCCAACTGGTAAGCAATAATCTCAAAGACCATTTCAAGCTAAAAGTTTATCATTTGCAAATCTGTGTTATTTGTACAACTTTTCCCCATCTTCTTGCTTAATCAAGCTTCTTTTCTTTCTCTTCAACTTGCTTTTATGCCAGCTCCAATATTTAAGTATTACTTATTATATATTCCCTTATTTAGATTTGAAAAGCAGATGATTAACACTCTATTTTCCCTCACTCTATTATCTTGAAATCCCTCCCAAAGATGCCCTTTTAAAAAATTAATGTGGCTCTACACGAGTACTTTTTTATCTTCCATGAAAAACTTAAAAATAGGCAACGACATTGTTACATCATCATCAACAGATCTTAAAGGTCATGCTATACATCTTATAACGGGTGAAACTAACTTGGTAGTTCAGAATCCAAATCACTTGTACAGGACACAAGATGTAAGTTTCTTAATGAATGCCAATCTATAACAGAGTATTAGAAGATTTTACAAAAAGAAAATTACAGGAATAAACATGACTTCTCTGAAAAATGAAATAACTAAACATAGGAGACATATGCATACAAATAGATACATGTATGTTTATATGTGTACATATACATATGTGTGTATATGTATATAACATATGTGTATACATTATTTAAGATGCCTACTATGGAAATCCAAACTAATACAACATATGGCAGAGGAAAACCATATTTGTATTAAATATCCAGTCAATTTTCTACTTTTACTAGCTCTGGAAAAAAGTTTGGTGTAAGAAGTTGATTCTACTGGTTTTGTTTGGCCTCTGTTTTCACCAACAATGACTCTATTTTCGCCAAAACTGACTCTTCCATTCCTGGTTCTGTTAATCCCAAGGTTTTATATTTTAAATCTCCAAAGAAGTTAAGGAAGATAGAGTTCTTGAAGTGCAAGCAACATTTCATGTCTGAACTACCTTTATGCAAGAATTTGCACAGAAATGTTAATTTCCACTAAAACTGACAAAGAAATATCCATCTATCAAGCAAAAGCATGATCTATTACCATATATGATCAGGGCCAAAAATAAATCAAATTGCTGGCCAGTGCAAGTTAATTACTAATTAATCAATGGTCCCTACATGCTCTAAATTCCTTAAAGAGAAATAACTCCTAAAGTTTATTTTATCTAGGACACTTTGGCTACCAGAACACACTGCAAAAGCAGGTAGTTCTTTTTCGAGGAAAACATCATCCATTATCCTCACTTAGTTAAAACAAAGGATATTCTTAAGCCAGCAGCATAACTAGTTCTTACTGTTGTTTTAGTTGCTAAGCTGTGTTCCACTCTGCGATCCCATGGACTGCAGCCCACCAGACTCCTATGTGCATGGGATTCCCCAAGCAAGAAGACTAGAGTGGGTTGCCATTTCCTTCTCCAGGTGATATTCCCAACCCAAGGACTGAACCCACGTCTCCTGCGTTGGCAGGCGG
The DNA here is from genome assembly GCF_023091745.1 of Budorcas taxicolor. Lineage (NCBI taxonomy): Eukaryota > Metazoa > Chordata > Mammalia > Artiodactyla > Bovidae > Budorcas > Budorcas taxicolor. The sequence continues at coordinate 32,208,206 of NC_068913.1, read as the reverse complement.
ATTCTTTACCACTGAGCCTGAGAAGCCCATGATTAGTTATTATATTTGCTATTAACCTTTTTAAGAGGATTTCTCATCTTCTTGAAACTCCAAACTCTTAACAAGGAAACAAACAATACGGTTCATAGTAAGAACACAAGTATTTAGTTCCCACTACAATTCTAACTAGCTAGATGCTCAACCTGGAACTCAGGATTCAAGCTGAGACCAAATCACAGAAACACAATCTGAATAATTATCAAGGAAAGAGGCTTCCTGTAGCATATCATTAACATTGCTATTTCATAAAATCAAGTATGAAGCTCCTCAGCTTCAAATACTAGTTTCATTTGATTTATCTTGAATAATATTTTTTTTAATTTTTCTGTCCATATCATCCAGAACCTTTCCTATACTTTCTGAAGAACATCAGGATGGATGGTGGAGAACTCTTAGCCCTTTGTCTCGAGCCAGCCAATACATTCTGTCAAAGCTAAATCATTTTTTCAAGTCCTGGTAATAGCTGTTATGAATATTAAGAACAAAAATTTCCCATAAATTAAACACCACCACTGGAGGGGGGGAGGGGCGTGAAATAATCAAAAAGTACTAAAAAGCAAATGAGAACACAAAGTAAAAACCTGAACTTTCAGGACTCATTTACAGAAGGGAAGATCAGGTCCTTGCTGCTCATTCCCCGCTTCCAGAGCCGGGAAAGTACCTGGTGTACCAGTCTTAATGTCTTAAATGCTCAAAGTCAAAACGAATGAAAACAGCCAATTCCTTAGCTTCATTAAGACCACTCCAGGGCTTCCCTGGTGGTTCAGCAGTAAAGAATCCACCTGCGATGTAGGAGACACGGGTTCAATCCCTGGCCCGCGAGAATCCCACATGCTACAGAGCAGCTAAGCCTGTGCACAACTACTGCACCCGCAGTCTAGAGCCCAGGGGCCTCCAGTACTGAAGTCTGCAAGCCCAGAGCCCCTGCTCCACAATGAGAGAAGCTATCGCAACGAGAAGCCAGAGCACTCTAACTGGAGAGCAGCCCCCCACCCCCAACCAGAGAGGCCTGCGTGCAGCGATGAAGACCCAGCAGTCAAAACTAAATAAATAAAATTATAGAAAAAATGAAAAATGAAACCACTCCAGGGTGCCGCTCCCAATTCTAAAAAATTGCTATCTTCTCTATCACCATTTATAACTTAATTCAGCAAACGTCTGTCAAACACCTATTATGCTAGGAAGTAAGCAAAATCTGCAAACGAGACTCAGATTAACTGCACAGACTTGTTGAAATCAGCATACATTTCTGGTCTTCATAGCATGGCTATCTTCTTAGAACAACACAGCATATCTATTAAAAATTAACAAAATTTAAGATATTTGATTTTAGGAGAAAAAAATCCAACTACATAAAGATCAAATTTTCTCATACACATGTATCCCTCAAATCATATAAACTCTTTAAATTAAAAAATTATCCCAGAAAATCCAAGATTTAACACACCTACTGAGAGTGCTCAACACATAGCTAGTCAATGTTTGTGGAATAAAAATTATGAATTGTACTTGCCACAGAAATCTATTCTCTGAGCCACTTATGAACTAGGCTCAAAATCCATCTCCTCCATATTTTGCCTTATCAGTAGTTCAAGGCTGACAACTTGATCCCTGGTTCTCAAACTTTAATGAGATTTACAACCACTTGGAAAGTTTGTTTGAAATCCTTGACCAAATCCTTGATCATACTCCCTAAAAATTACAGTTTCAGAAAACAGATTCTGCATTTACAATAATGTATCATTCAAGTGGGCTTCCCTGGTGGCTCAGATGGTAAAGAATCTGCCTGCAATGCAGGAAACCTAGATTCGATCCCTGGGTTGGGAATGATCCCCTGGAAGAGGGCATGGCAACCCACTTCAGTATTCTTGCCTGGAGAATCCCCATGGATAGAGGAACCTGGCAGGCTACAGACCACGGGGTTGCAAAGAGTCGACACGACTGAGTGACTAAGCACAGCACAGCAAGCGAATCTGAGGTGGTCAGGAGATCCTACTCTCAGTTATGCTGGTTTACCTTCACAAGAGGCGAAGAAAAAACTCTGGGTCATAACTGGTATCAATGGGGGAACAGAAAAACCGAACATTTCTAGCCAAAACTAAAAATTATTCAATTCTCTTAATTAATCATAATTCACTAACTATATGCTTAATAGGCAAGATGAAATATAACTGAAACCTTTGCTTTGACCTACCCAAAGCATTTTTCTGAAATAACGTATTGTCAATGTTCAGAAAAAGAGTAGAAACAAAGGAAGCTGAGGACTGTACTTCATAGAAACAGGCATGAAATTGTGCTGTAATAGTTTTGGGGGAAAACGTACCACACTCAAAACACTCTGTGATTAGTTACTGTTCTGTCAATATAAAAGCCACTACTCATGAGTTACTATTTAAATTAAAATTAAATAAAATGAAGTAAAATTAAAAATTCTTCTATCTCATTAGTCATAATGTAAATGGGCTAAATACTGGATAGGAGAGACGTAGAACATTTCCCTTGTCACAGAAAATTCTCTTGGGATAGCTCTAGCTTAGAGTCAATGGGAATCTAAATAAAACATGTAACCTCCATTCTCCTGAATCAGAGAGTTCTATTTGACAACTGCTAAATTTTAAATATATAATTCTACTTTAGGTAGTGACTGTAAAACAAGAACCCTAGCATAATTTATCTGCAACTTGTTTCAAGAAAAGTTATTCAAAAGTGGTATGTTTATTCATTTCTGATTCTCAAAACAGAAATAATTTAACTAAAGAGGTCTTAAGTATCAGACACCAAAACCACAACTAGGTTTTCATAATCAAATGAAAAGTGTTTAATTACTAGAAAACAAAAGGCATTAGATGAAAAAAGACTGATCCCAAAAGATTAAAACACTTAGTAAGACTTATTTTCCAACTACTTCAAAAATTTCTGTTCACATGGCTCAGATGGTAAACCGTCTGTCTATGATGTGGGAGACCAGGGTTCGATCCCTGGGTTGGGAAGATCCCTTGGAGAAGGAAATGGCAATCCACTCCAGTACTATTGCCTGGAAAATCCCATGGACAGAGGAGCCTGGTAGGCTACAGTCCATGGGGTCGCAAAGAGTCGGACACGACTGAGCAACTTCACATTCACATTCACATATGTAACAAATAACTACTTTATAACTGGTTCTAAATTGACCTTACAACAAATTCAAATTAGTGACATTTTACTCTCTATAGTTTAATTGCTTTCCACTAATTTCACACTAAAAACTCCTATAAATAGTTTAACCACCATAGATTTTAAATGTAATTTTATAGGGGACTATTCACTGAAAGTCCCGAGCAAATCTTGGTTTTAGCAGAAAAGTGGACATAAAAGTTAATGAAACAATTTGCAACTCAAAAATCATCTCTCAACTGCATGAACATCTAGTTTTGTATAATAAAATGCACAAGCACGGGCAACAAGATGCAGAAGCGTGAGGAGTTAACAGAATTCAAACTGCAGCAGATCTGTAACTGTATTATTTCAGCTTTAAATCGACTTTCCCTTAAATAAGACATAAACATCACTTTGACTAGGGTTCTTTCAGAAAAGCTCAAGTATACACAAATTTGATCTCTAAATTACAAAAAAAAAAAAAATCTTATCCAAAAGTCTGCTCTGCAGAAAAGAAAGTTTAGAAAACTTAACACATAAAACCTAACGCTAAATACTGTAAACAGAAACGGGTCATATTGATGAATATGGAGTTATGGTAGTGAGTCTAATGTTCCTGTGTACTTTAGCTTCTTTGTGATCATCTGCTCACTTACAGGTTTACATCAAATCTAAGAGTCAGCAAACGAAAGCAGCAACTTGTTAGTAAAAACAGTATGAGAGGATCTTTAGAGAAAGACTGTATAGTAACTTACCTGCCACACTGGTGATTGTAACTGGAACTCCTTGCACTTGAACGCCCGCAGCACCCAGGTTGGCAACACTCACTGTCTGAAGGTTAGGCACTGATGCAAGCTGGGCAGTATTCAAAGTTATTGGGGCACCAGCAACAGCCACAGGAGCAATCTGAGCAAGGGTTGTGCCACCACTTGAAGACACTGGGGTGATGGTTAATTGCTGGGATAACCCGGCATTCTGAACTTGCAAATTTGAAAGACTCTGAATATTCTGAACCTGTACAGTTTGCCAGCTGATTTGCCCTGAAGGTGTTAAAGTTGGAGCCCTGATAAGCACCTGAGTCGGATTTACTGCTTGAAGTTGAACATTCTGCAAAGGCTGCTGCTGGATGGTCTGAATCGTCTGCCCTGACTGGAGTTGAAAAGACTGGGGTGGAATAGCTTGAATTATCTGTTGCTGAGGCTGTTGGATCTGGATCTGTTGCAAGATAGGCTGGCCTACAATTTGCACCTGCTGAAGAGAATTTGATTGATCCTGTGTATTCTGTATTCCATTAGACTGAAGCTGGCTGGAGCTCTGGGCTTCAGACTCTGTAGCAGCAGGTGTCTGAGAATCTTCAATGGTGCGTTCAGAACTACTGGCTGATGTGCTTGCATACTGGCCCGTATCTGCTGAGCTCACTAACGTGTCACTGCTGGTCAGAGATGTTGATGCAGTGGTTGTACAGGTAGTGGAGGAGGAGGGAGATTCCGGCATACTGGCAGCAGCAGTGGTGGTGGTAGGTGTGGAAGCTAACTGACTCCCATTGGAAGTCCCACTATCAGTAGTAGTAGCAGGCTGGCCAACCTGTGCAGTTCCTCCTCCAGCAGCCACATTGTTTATCACTGGCAAAGCTAAAGTCACTCCTCCAATGTTGATTGGTAGGGTTGTTACAACTTGAGCCTGAGTACCAGGAAGGGTCTGTAACTGCAGTGGTATTGAAACACCAGGTCTAATTTGGACTGGAACTGTCTGATTTGCCAGGTTTTGCGCAAGAATATTCCCAGAAGCTGTCCTGTTAGCGGCTGTGAGTATAGCTTGATTATTACCTGCAGAAATAAGCTGAATTTGACCCTGCAAATCCTGTAGAGATGAACTACTAGTTGGATTGATTTGAATTTGTTGACCTTCTACTGTTTGAAGTTGTGGAATCACTTGGTACTGTACACTACCACTGGGATTTTGTACTTGTATGACTTGAAACTGACCAGGGGAAGAAGAATTACCTGATTTAGTTTTTGTGGGAGATGCACTCCCATTATTACTGGTGGAAGAACTAGATGAACTAGAAGCTGGTTGAGAAATGTTATTTTCTTTTGAAGCAGGAGGAGTGGAGGCAACAAGTTGCCAAGCATTCCCAGCAAGTTGTGTTGTTACCAGTTCTAGCTGTTGTGGTTGATTTTGAAGCTGCACCAATCCTTGGCTTGGATCTATAATAATTTGTTGTTGTCCAGTTGCTTGATTTTCACCAGGAGTCCCTATTTTGCTGCAAGTAGCTGCCAGTAAAGCCAGAGGAGAGGGCTGAGAGTCCTACCCAAAATGGGATAGTAAAAGGGAGAGGGGGAAAAAAAAGTGGGAGGATTTAGTGAAGGCCAGTAGTTGGGAGGGGTTTATTTATTTTGACAGCTCTACATTTCAGAACTTACTCAGGAAAAGGAAGAAATATAAATATTAACAAAAGCAATAAGATACAGGAATAAGGAAGCAGGTCCCACAATATAAACTATATATAATAAGAAATTTCTAACAAACTTTCTTGAAGTGTTACTTTACTAAACTCAAAACGCCCTTGGGAAAACACACACCTTTCTCTTAGAGTCTGAGTTCCTGGTGGAATTTTAACCACGATATCCCAAACATGTGAAATCCGTATGAATTTACAATTTAACTTCCTCACTCTCAGAAAGATGCTTTGAGTGGATAAACATTTTTGTTCTGTTCTTCACTTCTGGGCATTTAAAGGGCATAACTCCCTCTTTCCCCTTACGTTTCGTGATGCTTTTTTTTTTTTTTTTTTAAATGTTTGCCTTTACCTGGGAGCCTGAGGTTTTGGGTTTTTTATTGTTATTCTCTGGCTCAGAGGTTTTCCCTCCTTCTGTAGCCATCGCCGCTGCCTGTGCCGCCTCCTCCTCCTCCTCCTTCTTCTGATCTGCAACAAACCCCCCCCCACCCCGCCGTACACGACAACAGGTTATTAGGATTATTATTATTCGTCTTCCCCTTCCCCTCTCCTCCCCCTCCCCCCGAACATTAATCTCCATAAACCCGCGATCCACGCACACCGGCAGGGGGTGGGGGAGAAGGAGGGAAGGGAGGAGGGGGATATCACAAAACGTGGTTTGAAACCCGACCCATCGGCTCCAGAGCAACACCCAGAAGGTTGTTCTCTCTCAGACATTAAGACAAAACACAACCCTCCTTCCCTCCCCTTGATTCCCTCCCTCCCTCTCCTCCTCCCCTTAAAGCATCTCAGCGGCCCCGGGGGAGGGGGGAGAACCGAGCAGGGTCTGGGGAGGGAGGGAGGGAGGGAGGTGGTGAAGGAGACCGAGGGGGGTGGAGAATACGTACCGCTCATCCCGCATTAACAGGACAAACCCTCAGATGGAGACACTGGGATAGAGGTGGGTGGGGGTGGGGGCGAGGCGGGAGGAGAGGCCGGTCCCGCCCGCCCGCGGTGGCTCGGAGGAGGCTGTAGCTGGCACAGGCTCTGCCTCTTTTTCCGCGAATGGCCGCCGCTGGGCTGTGGCGTAGCAGCTCCTCTCTCCGCCCGAGCCCTGCTGACTCGCCCTTGATTGACAGCGGCGGCGCGCGGCGCGGGCGGCGGTGCGGGCCGGGGGCGGGGCCAGGGCGGCGCAAGCAGGGCCGACTCCCCACCCCCCTCGGCCTCTCTCCGCCAGAGCCGCCGACTCTCCACCCCTTCCCCCAGCGGATTGGCCGCCGACCTGCCGGGGGCCGGGGCGTTGGGGCCGCCTTCTCTCCACCCCCTTTCTGGGGGTTATTCTTTCAGCAGCTTTTCTTTTCCTCCCGTGGCTCTTCTGGTGCTTGTTCTGTCGGCGTTCTAGCTCAGGCGCACTGCCGGTAGGCCTTTCATACAGCCAAACTTGTTGTCTCAGGATATCCCGCCCCCTACTCATTTCCCAGCGCCCTCCCCTGAAAAACCGGCTCCAGCATCCTTCGGAATTGTCACTAAAGAAAAAAAGTAAGGCTCTCATTCAACAAAAGCGAGAAGAGCGGACAGCGGGGCGCGCGAGCCACCGAAGTCTAGGCACAACCGGTGAACTGCCCGCTGCCCCCGCGCAGGGAGCATGGCTTTCCTGAGGCGCATCCGGACCCGGGCGCCCTTTTTCCCTGGCTCAGTCCTCATTGGTTGAGCGCCTGGGTGACGCGCGCTGAGTGGTGGGAGAAGTGGGGCGGGGCACTACCGCAAAGGCTGTCGGCCCTTGTAGTTTCCGGTGGCCGCGACGGCCCCTCCAAGACACCGCCTTCCTTCCCGCCCCCGACTGAGGCCCGGCCGCGGAGCGGAAAGCTGCCCGAGGGGGCGGTGGCAGCAGGGCGTGGCCGGGGCCGAGTGGGAGTTGAACTGAGCGAGGGGGAGGGGGAAGGGGTGTTGTTTGCCTGGGCCTATCCGCCGCTCAGGGCTGCCCAAACCACCTCTGCCGCCGCCTCCTCAGCTCCAAGCCGCTCCCCGCGGGGCGAGCTCACACCCGGAGCGCTCGGCGATTGAGCGGGCGGCGGCGTGGGGAGGCGGGGTTTGCTGTCCTCCGGGTTTGAATGAACCGGGCTTCTTGGAGCTGCGCCTTCGCCTTTCTTTTCTTTGCTCACCTCCCTAACTCAGGCCCCGCGAGTCAGATCCGAGGCCTGCATTCCCTCGGAGAAAGATCTTCCATTTTGTTGTCTCTGGCTGGTTGCTGGAGCAAAGCAATGACCCGCCCTTTCAGGTTGCGTTGCGTCTTGCCGAATAGTCCGCGTGGTCGTCGGACTTCTCTATGAGTCTCAAAAGATTCTCGAGTGGAAGAAAAGCGCAGCTCTTTGGGTCAGCCCTGGTCACGGTTCTGCATAAGCTTCTGGGCAGGTGAAATTCGTATCTGGCTGCACAAAGCATCTTGTTAAATTAACTTGAACAGCCTCCTGACCCAGCTTTCCTCCAAAGTCCTGAAGTCAGGATGATGCCATGCATTGTAATAATGCCTGATTAAATGTACCAAAGGTGGAAGTGAATCGCTAATATAAACACTGGCCTTGGGACTAGGCGCCCTTACATACCTAGACTCACAGTCACCCACTCCCTCTTTACCTGGGCTTCACACACAGCCTAGAGCATTTTTGTCTCTTGCCTGAGGCCTGACGTGTCACAAGAATGAGGAGGTCCCAGGTGCTTCACTTGACTGGCATTTCCTTTGCTTGTTAAAGTTATTGCAACACTGGCTGATGACAAAGCCAGCAGTGCAACAAGACAAAGAATTCGAGTAAAAAATTAAATAGTATTGTCTACCCCTTCCTAAAAATGAGCCTAAGATCCTTAAATCACCTGCCTTTCCCCCACCATATACAATCTAGAAAGCTCAAAAGTGCTTCTCGCATTTACAGATACACTGTCTATCCTTCAGTCTTTTTTCCCCCAATTCACCGTGATGAATGAAGGAAGACATTTTGTAATCTTATGAATTAGGGCATTCCTTGTAGTTTTTCTTACTTTGCAAAACCTGCCTCAGAGGGGCAATGTCACTAGCTTTAAATATGAGTTAAATAATTGTTTATCCATTCAGTATAGATCTAAAAAGTGTCCTAAATATTCTGTGCCTAATAGGTAAGTGTTAATGGTAATTCATGAAACATCGTGTAGGGGAAGAAAAATCATTTTCGCCCACCCTTGTTTTCTTAGCTGAGACACAACTCCCGCCGCAAGTAAAAGATTAACAAGAGAAAAACAGTATTATTAACATGTATGCCTCAAGTACACATGTGAGATACCCAACAGCAAAATGAATACTTACTCAGTGTTTAAGAATTCAAACTTAAATGTCATCTTAGCAGGGAAAAGGGAGAAGGAATGTAGACCTCTTAGGGGAGAATAAGTAATGTTTAGGAAAGATGAATGGGCTCATATGGAAATAGTCTATGACAAAGTTGTCTGGGTTTGGTTCTAGTCCCTGCGTTAAGTCAGTCTTGGGGACTTTCTTGGTGGTCTGGTGGTGAAGACTCCACACCCCCGTATCAGGGGGCCCCATTGGATTCCTTGTTGGGGAACCAAGATCTCACATGCGAAAACTAAGCACACGTGCCTTAACTACTGAGGCCTCATGCTCTAGAGACTGTGCAAAACACCTGTGCACCACAACCAAGACCCAGCCCAGTCAGAATTCTTTAAAAAATCAGTCTTCCTTGGTTGATGAAACTAGGGGCAGGTGACCTACATTAATCACTTCTCAGGCACCATCATTTTATCTACATAATAGTTTAGCTAGATAACATAGTTCCCAAATTACACTCATTCGTACCCCCACCTTTCTAAGTTAAGCTATACACAATCTATATTGTGGTTAACTTAATGTTTTTCCTTTAAACCAATTGATTTCTAACCATTAATTTCTAACACGATTATTTCTAACATAATTTAAGAAGTTGATATTACCAAGGTAGGGCTTCCCAGGTGGCATTACTGGTAAAGAACCCACCTGCTAATTCAGGAGACATAAGAGATGTGGGTTCTAGCCCTCAGTCGGGAAAATCCCCTGGAGGAGGGCATGGCAACCGCTGCAGATTTCTTGCTTGGAGAATTCCACAGACAGAGGAGCCTGGCAGGCTACAGTCCATGTAGTCACAAAGAATTGGACACAACTGAAGCAACCACGCAGGCAACCACTGTCTGTTACTAAAAGTGCATTCTTCTACAAGTGACTTTATCCCCTGTGAACCTCATTCTTTCATCTATAAAACAGCAAAGGTGATAATATCACCATTTCATTCTCTGGCATGTGGTAAACTCTCATCTGTCACCTATGGTTTTTATTATTATTATTAATATTATTGTTAAGATACACTAGTTACAACAAGCCAAACTAGAGATATATAAGTGACTAAAAACTGTTTTAACTGACCTCTATTCCAAAGATTAAAGTTATTAATAATAACCGATGGGCAAATCCTTTCTCACTTTTATCTGACTCACACAAATTTATATATGTGTGTATAATTTGTTAAGGTAAAATTTTGTACACACTTGGACACACACATATGCGAACATACAGATGTATATATATGCAAACTTGCCTTTTTTTTAACCATAACATATAATAACCATGTCTCCAGGTCAAAAAATATAAATCAAAGTCATTATTTTCATAGAATTTACTACTTGGTATGAAAATATTTTATTCAATAAAGATACCCCTATTATAGTCACTCAAGTTTGTATTGTTTTTCAGTTCAGTTCAGTTCAGTCGCTCAGTCGTGTCCGACTCTTTGCGACCCCATGAATCCGTAGCACGCCAGGCCTCCCTGTCCATCTCCATCTCCTGGAGTTCACTCAGACTCATGTCCATCAAGTCGGTGATGCCATCCAGCCATCTCATCCTCTGTCGTCCCCTTTTCCTCCTGCCCCCAATCCCTCCCAGCATCAGAGTCTTTTCCAATGAGTCAGCTCTCCGCATGAGGTGGCCAAAGAACTGGAGTTTCAGCTTCAGCATCATTCCTTCCAAGGAACACCCAGGGGCTAATCTCCTTTAGAATGAACTGGTTGGATCTCCTTGCAGTCCAAGGGATTCTCAAGAGTCTTCTCCAACACCACAGTTCAAAAGCATCAGTTCTTCAGTGCTCAGCTTTCTTCACAGTCCAACTCTCACATTGTTTTTACACTACCATAAATAATTTGCAATAAACTTATTTGTACTGGTACTTGCAAATATATTCTTTTATGTTAGTATTTTTATTTTAGTAGAAGGATTTCCAACAGTGGGATTGCTGACACTAAGTGTGTGCATATTTAAAAATTTTAATACATACAGTAAGATTACTATACAGAAAAGTAATTTTATTTTACATATTTTCCTGGTAGTATGAGTGCTCATTTCCCTATAATTTCACCAGCGGTGATTGTTTCTGACCTTGTAAATTATTGCAGATCTGATGGGTGAGGAGTGTATTTATCTGACTGCTAGCTTGAGCCTCTTTGCATTTGCTTAGTGGCAAGTGATTTCTACTGCAGCAAATTGCTTACTACTACCCCTGCCTCTAATTTCCTATAGTATTGTCTTTCACTTATCAATGAAGGAGCTCAATGTACATGATAATGTTAATTCTTTGTCACTTGTATTGCCAATATTTTTTCAACCTATTCTCCTTGGTATTTTTCCTTGTATTCTGTATAATATACTCTGAACTCTATTTCATCAAGGATAATATCAACCTAAATGACTGCTTTTCATAGTTCATTAAAATATGGTTACATACAGGAATAAGGTACCTTTTACACTATATAGGTATAATTGTTCTCTTCACTAGACTAGGACAGAATTATTGTCTCCTTACCCAACCCTACTCCTCCACAACCCACCCTTCCCCTGTCCCTTACATACATAATCCTAAATGCCTGGAAGGGTGCTTGGACCATTGGAAACATTTAATACATATTTATTGAGTCAAAAAATATATATTGAAAGTTTTAGTACATAATCTATACAAATAAAATTACAAAAATACAAAATACAAATATACAAATACAAAATACAAATACAAATATACAAATACAAAAATAATATAAAAATACAAAAAAAACACAGCAAAATTTCTGGAATAATTTTTTAAATCAAATTTGGAAGATATTTCAAATAGTTTGAAATAAAAAAACTATCAAATTCACCAGAAGTGGGGGTCAAGGCATGTATACCTAAGAGAGCACCCCATATATTATAAGCAGTTATTCTCCCTAGCACATGCAGGAATTGATTTGTAATGATGATTATGAAAAGTGAAAGTGTTTGTTGCTCAGTCTTGTCCAGCTCTTTGCAACCATTTTGGCTATACAGCCCACGAGGCTCCTCTGCCCATGGAATTCTCCAGGCGGAATATTGGGAGTGGGTTGCCATTTCCTTCTCCAGGGGATCTTCCCAACCCAGGGACTCTATTCAAGTCTCCTGTAGGCAGGCAGATTCTTTACTATCTGAGTCACCAGGGAAGCAACAATTGTTATAGATTCTCTCAAAGAACCTGAGGGCAGCTAATAATAATATTCAGGTCTATTTCCTTATTTACTTTAATTGATAACAATTTTCACAAGGACCTGAATCATATATAATAAAATGTGAAATTTAAATTTAAAAATGAAATGGTGAATACAAATATGACCACCAACAGTGTCAACAGATTATGTTTCATCTAAAGTTTAATTTTGATTCCAAAGTTCCTAGAGCAAGAGTAAATGAATAAACATGATTGGTTCTATAGTTCTCATTTTCAGAAAGTTGAAAAAGGACAGTTTCTCCAGAAAAGCAAAACTCTTGCTAGCTCCAAAAACTAAGCTATTTTGTTTTCTGGGTTTTTTTTTTTTAAGCTATTTTTGTAAATGCCACTTGCATATTAGGTCTATAATTCACCATTTTAGGCATTTTCAGTGTTTGGAAAAATAATTATATTATGTTTAACAATATGGTTTGAAATATTTAATGAATTTAAATTGAATTTACTCTGAGATTTTTAGAAAATGTTAATATGTTTATTTTGAGATTAATAGAGCATTAAAAAAGATCAAGGAAAATTAATTTTCTTATTTTATTCAAATAATTTGAGAATTAAAAAAACTGACCATGGAGATCTGAAAAGTGGATTTGAAGGCTTGAGGAAAAAAAAATTGTTGTGAGTTTAATTAACTGAATGTTAACTGAAATTCCAAAAATCTGTTTGTTCCAAAAATTCATTGTTCCAAAATGTCAATAAGGGTCCTTTGGACATTTAAAACAATCATGCTAACAACCTTAAGATAACTAAATGAATCAACTCAAAACCAGATATCTAAGAATTTCTGTCAATGCCAAAGTTTTAGTTTTTAGATTTTAGTTTCCTTCTTTCTAATATTGAAGCAATTACCTGCTCGTGCTACTCTCTTTTGTGGTAACACCAAATCCTGAGTCTATCAGCTACTCTCTTTTGTGGTAACACCAAATCCTGAGTCTATCAGCCAAACAGGACTCAGAGGAACAAATGGCCAGTTTATCTAAGAGTGAATTCAAAGTTTAAAGATACAGTATAAACCAAGTTCTTGGATTGGGAGAATAAATATTGTTAAAATGGCCATATTGTCCAAGGCAATCTACAGATTCAATGTAATCCCTATCAAAATACCAAGGGCATTTTTTATAGAACTGAAACAAAAAACTTGAAAATTTGTATGGAAACAAAGAAGACATCAATAGCCAAAACAATCTTGAGAAAGAGGAACTGAGCTGGAGGAATTACATGCCCTGATTTCAGACTGTTCTATACTATAATCCAAAGTTACCATCATCAAAACACTATGGAACTGGCACAAAAACAGACACATAGGTCAATGGAACAGGATAGGGAGCCCAGAAATAAACCCATGCACTTATGGTCAATTAATCTACAACAATGGAGACAAGAATATACAATGGAGAAAAGACATTTTCTTCAGTAAGTGGTGCTGGGAAAAATGGACAGCTACATGTAATATAATGAAACTAGAACATTCTCTGGTATGAAACTATAGCAACCCTGGTAGCTCAGCTGGTAAAGAATCCACCTGCAATGCAGGAGACCCTGGTTTGATTCTTGGGTTGGGAAGTTCCCCTAGAGAAGGGATAGGCCACCCACTCCAGTATTCTTGGGCTTCTCTGTTGGCTCAGATGATGAGGAATCTGCTTGCAATGCAGGAGACCTGGGTTCAATCCCTGGATTAGGAAGATTCCCCTGGAGGAGTGCATGATAATCCACTTCAATATTCTTGCCTGGAGCATCCCCATGAGCAGAGGAGCCTGGCAGGCTATAGTCCATGGAGTCACAAAGAGTTGGACACGACTGAACTACTGAACTGAAGTGACTGAGTGTATGAGCATGCATGCACCTCCCCCCGCCCACCCCCCACCCAGCCACACTACCTACAGGACTGAATGAGAAGTTTGCCCAATACAGGGAAAGGACATAATGGAGATGTAAGAGTCTCTTTGGTAGACACAAGGCAATGTGGAAGATGAGTATGGGGAGAGGCAGGGCAGAGACAGTAACAAGGCTGAAACCTGCAGGGAAAACACTGTCTGGCTTCTTTCCAAAGGGGATATGCTCCTTTAGCATAACAGAGGCATGAGCTTTGGGATGCTTCTCTATCTCTACGTTGCTGGAGAACACGATGAGCTTTTAGACAGGACAAAGGGAATACTAGGGAAAACAAAGACAAAGCAAAAGGATTGAGAGGAAATTCACGTAGAAAAGAATATAAATAGCAAATGCAATGAAACAAAGAAAAAACATAATAATTATCCTGTTCAATGAGCTCTTCCCATGAAGATTTTTTTTCCAAATGTGAAGTGTCTTGAGAAAACTTAGATTAAGAGCGTGATCATGGAGGGAGTAATGCCCGCCAAGGGATGTAGACATGGTGGTGTGTTGTATATAAGGATAGCTGCAGATGAGTTGTCTTCCTACTGAACTTGTCTGCAATGTGTAGGAAGCCTTCTTGCTAAGTCTCGACAAATCCACCTCCTAACAGATCATTTGATGTGCATGACATCATCACATGAAGAGTAGAGAGCATCTCTCAGGACACTGAAGTCTGGGGCAGGAAAAATATGAGCACAACATGATTGGGCAAGCTGCAAAAGTGAGTTAAATATAATAGCAACAATCATTTCCCACAGTGATAAATAAATGCAAAGTCCTCAACAAATAAATAGAGCAAATGACTTGCTTTGCTCTCTGTCAGTCAAGTCAAACACGGAATACTATTTAAGAAGGACATCCACAACTAGTGGAGAAGGTGATCCAGGATGGAAGAGCTGAGGGATGGATATAAGCATTGTGATGATTTGGGAAAAGGTCCTGTAACAGCCTTCAAATACTTTCAGACCTGTTAGAGGAAGAGGGATTAGGTTTACTTTATTTGGTTTCAGAGGGCTGAACTATAATCAATAAGTGCATGTTGTTAGGAGGTAGATTTTGGCACAGTCTAAAAAGAACTTCTGAAGAATTAGAACTGTCTGACATGAAACAAACTCCCTGTGGGGTGGTGAGCTCTTCTTAAGTGGAGATTTTCAAGCACAGGCTGAACTGCTCCTCATTGGGAATATTGGAAAAAAGGGTTTACACACCTGACAGCAACAGAAGCAGATCGAGATTTTGCAAAGCCCAAAGTTTTAAAATTTGGGGAGCTCCTTTTAAGAACAAAGAATACAAAATTATGAATAAAAATCAGAGCGCCTTTGGAAGGCACATTTATAAATAAGAAATCCTCTAAAACTTAGGCTTCATTAGCTGTGTCATAAATACATGGCAAGGGAGTCAGTTGATACCAAATAAATGTGAGATTTGAATTTGTTTTTATTTTTTTATTTTTTTCCACACTTTTATGAATTTGTTTTTAAATAATGAGTAATTTTTTAAATTTTAAAAATAGTCATTCTGTTATGTATGGCACAACGTGGAGGAAGTAGAAAGAGAGAAGTGAAATGAGATTCACATGGGTTCCTAGCTAGCCTCTGTTTTCATAGCTGGGTAACCTTGGGCAAATGACTTAACTTCTTTGAGTCCTAATTCCTTCATCTGTAAAATGGAGGTGATGATCTCTATATTGTTAGGGAAGATCTAAATGAAAATGTATATAAAGCACTGGAATACAGAAATTGTATACTTAATGACAGCTAATTTGAAGGACTAATAAAATTTGAGTAATCAAAAGGAAAAGGTTTTTAAAATGTCATATGGCATTATCTGTCATTATCTGAAGATAATAAATGACATTGTTCCACAACCCCTAATGTAAGGCATAAGGCAACAAGGTTCATGAAATGTTTGCAATATTCACATTAGGCTTATTTCAAACAATTCTTGCTTATGAACAGATGGGAAAAGTCTCTCACAGAACTAACTGAACAACATAAACACCTTTATTCTCCTAGCCCCCTTTTCACTTACACAGAGTTTGCGGTCAGAATCAAGGACTAGGACATTTCTTGTCACCCCACTTCCAAGAAGCAGGCTGGCCAAGTTTAAGCGTATAGAGATGGACTACATGGTCAAAAGGGGAGTAACTTAGCAGAATTCCTGTGCATCACACAGCTCATGGTCACCAATCATCTAGAAGGTTCTTGCTTCTCTAAGTGAGGTTCTAGCCAACAGCAATGGGATAGCCAGACAGCTTGTTAGAAATGCAGAATTCCAGACCTACCCTTGTATTTTAACAAGATTACTGGGTCATTTGCTGCACAGCGAAGCTTGAGAAATGCTGATCAGATTACAGCATAACTCACTTTCCCACATGGTGCCCTGCAGTTGAGGTTCCTTCCTCTGGGCTCTTGGGATGCATTTTCTTTTATGAAAAAGGTAAGGAATGAGGGATGTGTCTGCTACTCCTTGAGAGAGGGCTTAGTCCACCTAATTCTCATTGATCTTTCATTCTCTGGCTTCTTTTCTTGTCATGTAACTCATGAGGATACTTCAAATTTGAGGCAAGTTAAACCTGGCAAAAGGTCCAGCCATCTTTCTCCAACTGCCCCATCTCTTTCTAAGAGGTGGAAGACAAAAGATGAGACCAGGGGTTGTATTGCACTCCAGAAAGAGGCCGAGTTCTCTCTAAACCACTTCTCTCCCTCCTCCTTCCCTTCTCCTCCTGTCTGCCCTTGTCTTCCCATCACTCTTCTCTATTTGATGTACAAAATACACCAAGGGGCAAATTCTACGGGAATGTCTCCTCTAGCACTAGGAAGATCCAGGCCCAACCAGCACTGGGACTCACTCTTTGCAATTTTTTCTATCTGATTGGTGTGTTCGGAATCTACCTTTCCTAGCCTTGACTGTGGCCTTACAGAAAAGGGTAAAGAGGAGGAGAAATCTACTGAAGTGAAAAAATGAAAGTTTGAAAAAATGAAAGTTTTAGTTGCTCAGTCATGTCCAACTCTTTCCGACTCTTTCCGACTCTTTGGGACCCCACGGACTGCAGCCCACCAACCTCCACTGTCTGTGGAATTCTCCAGGGAAGATTACTAAAGTAGGTTGCAATTCCCTTCTCGAGGGCATTTATCTTCCTGACCCAGGGATCAAACCCACATCTTCTGCTTTGGCAGGCAGATTCTTTACCATGTGAGCCACTAGGGAAGCCCTTACAGAAAAGGGTAGAGGAGAAACCTATTAGGCCTATATTACTTTTAAATCTCTAGCCTAGGCAAAATGAGTCCTCCATCCATCCCAGAGGTGCACTGGCTTTCGGGAAGGTTTATCTAGTACCTAATAACATGGCTTTGCTGGCAACAGCTCTATGCATATATTAATAGAAAGTAATTATTTAGCACTCTCAAAGACTGGAGATCTCGTCAGGAAAATTTGAGATATCAAGGAAACACTTTTCCCAAAGATGGGCAAAATAAAGGATATAAATGGTAGAGACCTAGTGGACACTGAAGAAATCAAGAAGAAATGGAAAGAATACATGGGAAAAACTGTATAACAAAGATCTAAATGGACCAGATTGCTATGATGGTGTCATCAGCCACCCAGAGCCAGACATTCTGGAGAGCAAAGTCAAGTGGGCCTTAGGAAAACACTGCTGTTAAAAAAGCTCGTGGATGTAACGGAATTCCAGTAGAATTGTTTAAAGGATGATGCCATCAAGGTGTTGCATTCATTGTATCAGCAAATCTGAAAGACCCAGCAGTGGCCACAGGACTGGAAAAGGTCAATCCTCAGCTTGATTCCCAAGAAGGGTAGTACTAAAGAATGTGCTAACCATCAGACAGTTGCTCTCATCTCCCATGCTAGTAAGGTCATGCTTAAAATCTTGCATGCTAGGCTTCTGCATTATGCAAACCAAGAACCTCCAGATGTCCAAGATGGATTTAGACAAGAAAGAGGAACCAGAGATCAAATTGCCAACATTTGCTGGATCACAGAGAAAGCTAGGGAATTCCAGAGAGACATCTACCTCTGTTTCATCGACTAGGCCAAAGCCTTTGACTGTGTGGATCATAACAAACTGTGAAAAGCTCTTGAAGAGATGAGGATACCAGACTATCTTACCTGTCTCCTGAGAAACCTGTATGCGGGTCAAGAAGCAACAGTCAGAACCCAGTATGGAACAACTGACTGGCTCAAGATTGAGAAAGGAGTATGACAGGGCTGTCTGCTGTTACCCTGTTTGCATTATCTATATGCTGAGCACATCATGAGAAATGCCAGACTGGATGAGTAACAAGCTGGAATCAAGATAGGCAGGAGAAACATCAATGACCTCAGATATATGAATGGCAGAAAGTGAAGAACTAAAGAGCCTCTTGATGAGGGTGAAGGAGGAGAGTCAAAGAGCCAGCTTAAAACTAAATATTTTAACAACTAAGATCATGGCATCTGGCCCCACTGCTTCATGGCAAATAGAGGGATGGAAAAGGTGGAAGTAGTGACAGATTTCCTCTTGGGGTCTAAAATCACTATGGATGGTGACTACAGCCATGAAATCAGAAGACATTTGCTTCTTGGCAGAAGAGCTATGACAAACCTAGACAATGTGTTAAAAAGCAGACATCAGTCTGCTGACAAAGGTCCATATGGTCAAGGCAATGGTCTTGCCAGTGGTCATGTATGGTTGTGACAGCTGGACTGTAAAGAAGGCGGAGCATCAAAGAATTAATGTATTTGAACTGTGGTGCTGGAGAAGACTCCTGAGAGTCCCCTGGAAAGCAAGGAGATCAAACCAGTCAACCTTAAGGTAAATCAACCCTGAATACTCATTGGAAGGACTGATGCTGAAGCTGAAACTCCACTATTTTGGTCATTTGATGCAAACAGGTGACTCATTGGAAAAGTCCCTGATGCTGGGAAAGACTGAGGGCAGAAGGAAAAGAGGGTGTCAGAGGATGAGATGGCTGGATGTCATCACCAATGCAATGGACGTGAACTTGGGCAAACTTCGGGAGATGGTGAGGGACAGAGAGGTCTGGTGTGCTGCAGTCCACGGGGTCACAAAAAGCCGGACATGACTGGGAGACTGAACTACAACAACAACGCTTGGTATAAGCATTTTACATGTATCAACTCATTCAATCCCCAGGTAGCCTTATAAAGTAGGTATTATAGCAGGTATATTGTACTAATAGTACCTGGGGTTTGTATCCAGGCCACTCCCACCAGAGGCCTTGCTCTTAACCTGCCTCTGACACATTTCTTCAAGAACTCTGTAGGGAGGGGTTTGTGTCTGGCTTGGGTGTCCCCACTCCCCCAGCCAGTTACCCTTCTAATCGCATTACCACTCCCTACAGAGCTCCTTTGTCAAAGCCCAGCAACAGACTTTAAACCACAAAATCATGTCTGGCTGCGGTTGCTTGTTTAGTAGACCAACCAGATTTACAAGTGAGAAAAGGAAGCATATCCTGGGCTCAAGAAGACTTTCCATAGCACTAGGAATTAAAAATTAAAAAAAGAAAGCCACATAAGATAAATAGATAATCCAATCAAAGCGAGACAAAGAGTTAGTTTTTCCTGAAGTGAATTTTCTAAGGGTAAGATTTTCAAAACCAAGCCAATAAATTTGTTTCCTGTTCTCAACCACAGTTCCTTGCTTTGGGTGAAACAAGCATGCTGTTTACAAAGTACTTTCACAGATGTTTACTCCCAGATCTTTACAGCACCCCAAAGAGTCTAGCGTCTTGCCTAAAATGACACATAAACTAAGTGGTGGAGTTTAGCCTGCAGCCTGGTCTCCTGACATAGATAGCAGAGCACCATAACCTCACTGCTTGCTCTCTGTTCCTCAGTGACTGGAGTAGAGTGAAAAGCATTCTGAGAACCTCATACTGTAAGTCTCGAAACTTCTGGTCACTCAGAAATAGCAGTGAGCGAACACTGAGGGCTTTATCATACACCCAAAGCTGACCTAAGAATGTCACATGGTATAATTTATTTAGTCCCCACAACAAATCAGTGAGAAGCAGGTTACTACAATCCCCATTTTGCAGATAAAGAAACCGAGTGTGGAAGATTTTTACAGATCTTACTCAGACTCACCCTTCTAGGAAGTGGCAGAGCTTGTATCTAAACCCAGACATCTGATTTCAGAAGCTGTTCCTTCATCCACCAACCTCTCTGGCCTCTGCTAAAAAAGTAAAATTGAATTATTCAACAGAGAACCCAACATATCAGTGCTTAGAAGAATCTGTGAATAGAAAAGGGAAAATACACAATATTATAGCACTTTCATTATATTAAATAATCATTAGAAGGTAAACAGAACTATCCTCTGGATGTCGGCATAGAATATTAATGATTAACAAATTAAACTGTATCAAATTATGTGAATACCTTCTCTGGGTAAGGGTCTGTGTCAGGTAATGTGGCGGCTCCAAAGACAATCAAGCCTGCCCCTGCCTTCATGAAGCCTACAGGGAAGCTAGAGAGACAGCAAGGCACCATCACACACATGTTATATATAACCCAGAAGGTATACGAGTTCAGTGCAGTCACTGAACAGGGTGTGAATCTATAGTTAATTACTGCAATAGGAGTTCAAAGCAAGGAAAAACCCCTCCAGGCTGGGGCTGTAGAGGAAAACTTTGTGGAGGATATAGCTGGATCTTAAAGAATGCCAAAAATAGGAAGAGTTCTAGGGGAGGGTAGGGTATTCCAGATTCCAGACAGAGGGAACAGTGTGAGCGTAGGTATGGAGGCAAGAAAGAGAAGTATAATCAGTCCAAAAGTACAGTCCAAGGGATGTCAGCTCTAAGTTTTTGGAAACTTTAAAGCCAGCAAATGTTACTGCACCTCCCATCCCTGCCATTGTCTTTGGAGACTTCCTGAAAAGTAACTTCTTTCAGTCACCCCCTTGCTGTCATCGCATCTCCAGACTATTTTGGGCTTCTTACCAATGACCTATGCCTAGTGTCCCCGCAATACCTCTGAGTGCCCACTGGAATGTCATTGCCTGCCAACAGCTCCCCAACATGTACACACTCTTCCCTCTCTCTCCCTTTCCCTGCAGTTGCTCACAAACTCCACGTGGTTATGGTCAAGGTCTTTCTCAAAACCCACTGCTATGCTACTGCTACTGTGTTCATGCAAAAAAAAAAAACCCCAAAAACCAAAACATTTATTTATTTATTTATTTTAAACTAGGCCTCCTATAGAATATAGCAGTGAGCAATTGCCCAAAATTGTACCTTCAGGTAGCTTCTATTCTTGGGAGGGGATTTCTAAGGGGAAAAAGAGGAAACATATGGATAGTTAGATGGTAATGAATGCCATTCAGGAAATGAAGCAGAGGTGGAGAACAGGGACTCCTGCAGGAAAAGGCACAGAAGAAGATGAGGGAGGTTAAGCAGAGAATGGAAGAAGATGAGGGAGGCCACGGCAGAAGAGCTTTCCAGGCATAGCAAACGGCAAGTGCAAAGGCCCAGAGGTAGGGACAAGTAGGTCATGTTGAGGACAGTCAAGAAGCTGGTGTGGCTGGGAACAAATAGTTCAGTGGTAAGGGAGGGACTCAAAGAGGAAAGGTAGGCAGGCCAGATAGTGAAGACCAGGGTATAAATACTGGAATTAATCAGAGGGAGGTGGGAAGACATGGGAGGGTTTTGAACAGAATAACAAAAATAAGAAATACATTAAAAAAAATTAACCCAGCCATTATATGAAGAATAGACAACAGAATCAGGGAGATAGGTTCCAGAGCAATCTTCCATTCTTCTGAATGGTCTTCTCCATAAGACTTACCATCAACTAGGGGAATTTAGTGTACACGTGGATGCTCCATTCATTCACTGGCTTCTCAGTTCACTGACTCCCTTGATTCAAAGGTAAAAATAACTTCATTTTCCTAATTAGTCGCTCAGTCCCATGGCTAGGTCTCAATCTTATCATCACCTGGGCTTGATTTGCTTCTGAAATGACAAAATAGCACATTCTACGCTCAAATCTCAGTTTCCTATCTTTACAATTTTGTTATTCATACCTAGTTGAGCTGGTCTCAAAGTCATGGAAAATACCAGTCTGTTTGCTGTTCAGTCCTTCTACAGTTGTTATGGCTATTTCTAACACTGTTTATACTCTGCAAACCATCTATCCTCCTATTTGCCCTGTCATTGACTTTGAAAATGAAAATCATCAAATTCCTGCCAACCTCTCCTTCACACCCATCTTTGCTTCTTCCTTCTAATCCCACAGAATGAAGCTAAAACCTTCACCTTGTTCACCTTCTCAGTCTTTCCCACATTAGACATCTAATTCCACAGCTCATCTTTCCAACCAATCCTGGCTCTGGCTTCTTCCCTTCACTGTTTAAATTTACTCACATCTCTCTTATTTTGGAAACACACACATGTAACAACCCTACACACTTCCCCCAGTACACATCCCCTTTCAGCGTCTTGCCTTATCTTTCTCTCCCTCTTGACAACCAAGTTTATGGGGAAAGTGTTCTATCTCTTTCCGTGTCCACTTCTTCACTCATCATTTAATGTGGCCCCACCTTCCTCAAATCTCTTTCTGCATTCACCAGATTCCCTTTTTAATCCTCATCTCTCTGTAGCCAACCTTACAGAGGCACAGATAGGCCAAACTCATACTTGGGATACTCTTTTCTCCACTACACTTTCACTCATCCTATTTGTTTCAGAAACTTTTCTGGCCTCAGGAAAGCCATTTCTAACACATTCCAACCTCCTATCCCTAAAGTACTGAAGAAGTTGCCCTACGTGCCAGCAGAGTATCTTGTGCTTAATCTTCATTTACATTTACCACGTGTTTGGAAGTTTCTGGTTCACTCATGAGCCCCCTTTGCTAGATCATAACCACTTGAGGTCAAGGTCTATGTGTATATCACAATTTCTCAGTATATACTCTTTTTAATTAAATTTACAGAGAAAGCTGAATTATGAGTAATGGCATGTAGAATCTGGGTTTTCATCTTTGCACTCTAAAGATAACTGAAAGTTGTCAACCAAAGGTGTGACTTGGTCAGGAGGGTAATTTGTAAGAGCCTCTCCCACTTCCCAGTTCTTTTTGCATTCATAAACCTTCTCATTTCATTGGGCTCCAGGAAATCACTGTTCTACTGTATGCAAAATTAAACTATCAAAGGATTTTTTTTTTTTTCATTTTCCAAGATAGGGAGTAGAGGATGATAAGCTGGATGGAGAAGGAGTGGTGTTGGACAGCTGAGTTTGGGACATGTGTGGGACAGTTATGTAGAGATGTCCAGTGGGCAGCTGAAGAATGGGTTGGTGCTCAGGCAAGGACTGAGCCGTGAACACGTATTTTGGTTTCAGCAGAATACACATACATGGCAGCTGACACATGAGAGAATGTGCACTCTCCAAGAGACAGCGTGTAGCACAAGAAGAGCAGAGGGCTGGCACTTGGGGCACCTGAGGACCTAGACACTGGATGGGCGGACAGTGGAAGAAGGGTGGCAAAAGAAAGAAGACAGTGCGGGAATGGTCAGAGAGCAAAGAAGCCCAGGAAGAACCTCTGGTGACCAAGGTCTACACCCTGGCCTTCAGCCCCTGTGTGCCAGTCCTCCAGCCTGTCCACTCCAGACTTTGAGCCGAAGATTTCTGCTCCTGCAGGCTTGATACTTCTGTATATGCTCACAATCCAATTTTAATCAGCTTTTCACCACTTGACAGAAATGGTTTGTTATCTTTGGCCAGTTCCTACCATATTTACTCCAACAGCCATCCTAAACCATCACCTTCCCAAGGACTCTAATCATTCTCCACCCTCACTCTTTTTTTTCAGCAACAGCTTTATTGAGATACAACCATTCAATTCACCCATTTAAAGTATATAATTCAATATTAAAAACATGTATTCACAAAGTTGTACAACTGTCACCAGAATCCATTTTAGAACATTTTCTCACTCCCAGAAGAAATACTGTACCCTTGAACCATCACCACACAAACTCTATTCACTAGCACTCCAGTCCTAAAAAACCAATGATCTATTTTCTATCTCTATAAACTTGCCTGTTCAGAACATTACACATAAATGGAACTAGATAATATGTGGGTTTTGTGACAGGCTCTCACTTTGTGTAATGTTTTCAAAATTCATCTACTTCATAGTAGGAATCAGAACTTGATTCCTTTTTATGAAGATATATATCTGAAAAATGCTCCACTGTGTGAACATACTACAGTTTTAAATCCATGTATCAGCTGATAGACATTTGGGTGTTTCTATCTTTTGGCTATTGTCAATAATGCTGCCATGAACATTTGTGTATAAATTTTTGTGTGGACATATGTTTTATTTCTCTTGGCCATATACCTAAGTGGAATTTCAAGGTTATCTGTTAACTCTATGTTTAATCATTTGAGGAACTGCCAGACTATTTGTCTAAGTGATTGCCCCATCTTAAATTCTCACCAACAGTATAGGATATGAGGGTTCCAGATCTCTATATCTTTGCCAACTCCTGTTTTCTGTCTTTTTGATTTTAGACATCTTAGTATATATGAGTGGGCTTCCCAGTATATATGAGTGGCACTAGTTCTAAAGAAGCCACCTGCTAATGGGGGAGACGAGGGTTCAATCTCTGCGTCAGGAAGATCCCCCAGAGGAGGACATGGCAACCCTCTAGTATTCTTGCCTGGAGAATCCCAGGGACAGAGGAGCCTGGCAGATGAGGTGGTTCAGTTCTAAAGAATCTGCCTGCCAATGCAGGAGATGTGAGTTTGACCACTGCGTCGGAAAGATCCCCTCGAGAATGAAATGGAACCCACTCCAGTATTCTTGCCTGGAAAATCCCATGGACAGAGGAGCCTGGCCGGCTACAGTCCATGGGGTCACAAAAGAGTCGGATATGACTTAGCCACTAAGTAACAACAAAAGTATACATGAAGAGGCACCTCATTGGGATTTTTATTTCTAAGATGATTAATGATATTGAACATCTTTCATGTATTTGTTTGCCATCTGTACATCTTTGGAAGATACATGTCCCTTTTATCAGATACATGATTTTAAAATATTTTCTCCCATTCATTTCTTGGTTTTTTCACTTTCTTGATGATGTTCTTTGAAGCACAAAAAAATTTCAATTTCTATAAAGTCCAATTTATCTATTTTTTTTGGTTGCTTGTGCTTTTCATGTCATATTTTTAAAATCACTATCTAATCCAAGGTCATGAAGATTACTCTTGTCTTCTCTTACGAGTTGTTTTACTATCATATTGTGGTACTTAGGAACACCTACTTTAAAGTACTGAAGCACTGGATTTGAGCCATGAGTTCCCATTTACCAGTTGTCTAACCTTAGGTAAACTGTATTCAACTTTCTCAAGCCTTGTTTCCTCTTCTCTGAAGTGGAATGAGTTAGTAAAAGCAATCTATGCCATAAGAAAAATTTTTAGGCTCCAATCAATTAGTGTTTGTCCAAGCTCCTAACATAATGTCTGGCACCTATAAGTGCTCTATAAATGTTAGATACCACTGATGGGAGCTTCTCAGTGTTTACTCACCTGCATCTTCAAACATTTCTGTGTTTTTACCTTCACTTCTATATTAGAGCAAGGGTATAACTGACTTTCACATTATTTATTTCTAATACTATATAATCACAATTGAACTGTTTAATGTACATTCCATTATCTAAAATTGTGATTCATACTTTCTAAGATCTAGCTTTTGGGTGCATTCCTATATCTGTGTTATGCAGGATGTCATATTATATTGATCATTTTAGCATCGCCATACAAGCTGTGTTTTTCACAAAATGTAATTACGGCAATTTTACATTGCATTATATAAATCACAATGTATTACAACTATTAATTTGGATAATAACAACAGACTATTTATACAGAATAGATGAAAAAGGAAAAATCCACCAAAACACTTTGCTTCCATGTAATTATACAATCTATTTATTCACAGAATAAATGACCAGCAACAGTGTAATCTACACTAAAGCTATGGTAATTCTTCATGAACTTGGTTGAGAGTTCTTTTGGGAATTACTCTGAGAAACAATTACATTTTCTTCTGACAGATCAATAATATGAACCATCACACAGGATATTTCAAGAGTCTGGCTAGTGAACTTCATTTCTCGTCATCTCTGGATTAGCAGTTTTCAGACTTCAGTTGTGTGAGAATTACTTGGATAGTTTGTTAAAACACAGATGCTGGGACTCTCCCCAGAGTTTCTGCTTCAGTCATCATGGGGTGGGATCTAAGAAGCTCCAGTTCTATAAAGTGCCTAAAGGTTGCTGATGCTGCTGGTTGAGTCCATGCTTTGAGAAATATTGTTTCAGTACATAATTAATATGCATCAAGGATATAGGGTCTACATTTCTAAGTTGGTCAGAATCCAGGGAATTTCATGGGTCTTCCAAATTTCATGAACTTTACTGGAGCTCCCTAGAGATCCCATGAAGCTACAGACATCTCAAAAATCTTTTGGACTTCTACGTAAAGATGTAAACATTCGAAAAACTGTGGGGGGTTGAGGGTAGCAGTGATTTGGGGTGGGGATAACACTTTTTAAAGTCTAGGAAAGCTTCAGGCCCTTGGAGGACCTGCTGACTCTTGAGTCCAGACCATAGGATTTTCCTGGAGTCTAACTAATTATGTGCTTGGTTTTCTTTGACTTATTCTCCTCTAATAGAAAAAAATTCCTGTATATCTCCTCTACTCTCAATTCAATGCTCTAATCATGGAATAGTTTACTTTTGACTCTTCCATTCACCAAATGTGTGTGGATTTCTCTCCCATACTAAGCAATTCTCTGGTTCTCCAGACACCATCTCATAATTAAACTGACACTGTCTACCTGGAGTTACCATAAAATCCCACAGATTATGGCTTTAGTCCCACAATACCGTTTCTAACCCCACTTTAGATATCAAACACAAAGCCAGGTTGTCATCTGGGCATCTGACCTTCTGACCGGCTATAACTCTGAGGTTTCCATGACCTACTCTTTAGGTTCAATTATTTCCTAGAATGGCCCACAGAACTCAGAGAAACAGTTTACTTACCATTGCTTATTTTAACAAAAGATACTTCAAAGGCTACAGATGAACATCCTGATGCAAGAGATGCACACGGCAAAGTATAGGGGAAGGGTTTAAAAGGTGCTTTACCAGGCCAAATTTCAATCAGGCTCCCCTACACTCTCCATCAAGGCCCATCCCTGTATTTCCTTGCAGAATCCAGTTTCTGTAAGAACCCTGCTAAATCAGTTTAGCAAGAATTCCCACTTTTAATATCCCATCAAACTTCTCATTTCTGCCACCTCCCCCAGGTGGTATCTGATCAGCCTGGCTGCCCTCAGCAAGAATCCTGTTAAGTCATTTCAGCCAGACGTCCCCAGACTTGTCCCCTTGTAGTAATTTTCCATCTACCGATGTCCCACCCAAACTTACTGCTTGGTTATAAATCTATACTTGTTCTGGTTGTATTTGGAATTGATTCTAGCTCTATTCTGAAATCTCTCTGTCCCTACTGTAATATCTTTTTAAAATGTATTATTTATTTAAAATTAATTTTATTGGAGTATAGTTGACTTACAATATTGTGTTAGTTTCTACTGAACAGCAAAGTGAATCAGCTATACATATATCCACTCTTTTGTAGATTCTTTTCCCATATAGGAAAAGAGTATTGAGTAGAGTTCCCTGTCCTATACTGTAGGTTCTTAGTAGCAGTAGTAGTGTTAGTCACTCAGTGGTGTCTGACTCTTTGAGACCCTGTGGACTATAGCCCGCCAGGCTCCTCTGTTCATGGAATCCTCTAGGCAAGAATACTGGAGTGGCTTGTCATTTCCTTCTCCAGGATATCTTCACAAACCAGGGATCAAACCTGGGTCTCCTGAACTTCAGGCAGATTCTTTACCATCTGAGCCACCAGGGAAGCCCTGTAGGTTATTAGTTACCTATTTTATATATATATAGTAGTGTGATAAATTGGGAGACTGGGATTGACAAAGACATACATATGCAATAGTTTTTTGAATAAAATCTATTTTGCTGCTTTAACTTACTGTCCAGCTCTGGTTCTCTTTTTAGCAAGACATGGAACTCCTATGGTCTATCCAAGCAAACCACCTGTCCAGTACCTTCCATATGTTCAGCATTCCAGAATTCTTTTTTTTAAATAATTGAAATAGAGCCGATATATAATATACATAAGTATAGGGGTATAATACAGTGATTCACGAATTTTTAAAGCTTATATTCCATGTAGTTATTAGCAAATATTAGCTATTTTCCCTGTGCTGTAGAGTGTATCTTTGTAGCTTATTTCTTTCATATATAATAATTTTGGACTTTTAATCCCCTATCCCTATCTTACCCCTCCCTGGACTGGTAACCACCAGTTTGATTCCTGTATCTGTAAGACTGTTTCTTTTGTTATATTCACTACTTTATTTTATTTTTAATAAGATTCCACATGTAGGTGATAGCATACACTATTTGTCTTCCTATGTCTGACATTTCACTTAGCATAATACCCTCCAGATCCATTCAGGTTGTCACAAATGGCAACATTTTTCTTATATTATGGCTGAGTATATGGGCTTCCTGGTGGCTCAGGTGGTAAAGAATCTGCCTGCAATGCAGGATACCTGGTTTTGATCCCTGGGTTGGGAAGATCCCCTGGAGGAGGGCATGGCAACCCACTCCAGTGTTCTTGCCTGGAGAGTCCCATGGACAGCGGAGCCTGGCGGGCTGCAGCCCACGGGGTCACAGAGAGTCGGACACGACTGAGCAACTGAGCACAGCACGGCACAGCACAGGGAGCTAAAATAAGTTACGAGGAGCTCTCCTTTCAAGTAACATTTTATTTTTGCGAGCAAATAAGATGGGCATAAAAATTTTCATGGTGAATACGTCATTAAAAACAAAAGATCAAATGGAATATTTATACTCCTGAATAGGAACTTCTCTGTAAGTACTGTGTGATTCCTGAGGAGAAACACTCCCTACAGCAGGTCAGGAAATGCCTTGATCAGCTCAAAACAGCTTATATATTAGACTGAGAGTTACTTAAGACATTGATAAAACTGGATCTTCTAGAAGAAAATTTAATATTTTTTACTTACACGTTGCCACAGAGAGGGTACAGAAGAGTAACTAACGTGGCGTCTGATTGTTATTTACATTGTGATTGTAAAGAATTAGTAAGACCTTATTGAAATTCTCAAGTAAACTATAGATGGGGATGATAATTTCTATGTGAAATCATCACTGGTATTCCCTCAAACTTAATTTCTTCCTTTATTAAATTTTTCAATAGAGTTTACTGTGTGAATTCTTTTGCTCTCACATATACATATTTAAATGAATAATTTAAATAAAGGAATCAATTCATTATATGCAGTATTACCTTCGAAGAGTTTATCACAAACTGTATTCACTTCCTAAACTGAAGGAGCCTCTGTAATGTTTTGTAAATAAAACACTGATTATATTTAATTATTTTAAGTAGCTCTGCAAAATATTTTAGAACTTAATACCATCTGCTATTTTATTATATAGCTGCTAGGCTGCTACTGCTAAGTCGCTTCAGTCGTGTCCAACTCTGTGCGACCCCAGAGACGGCAGCTCACCAGGCTCCCCCGTCCCTGGGATTCTCCCGGCAAGAACACTGGAGTGGGTTGCCATTTCCTTCTCCAATGCATGAAAGTGAAAAGTGAAAGTGAAGTCGCTCAGTCATGTCTGACTTCTAGCGACCCCATGGACTGCAGCCTGCCAGGCTCTTCCATCCATGGGATTTGCCAGGCAAGAGTACTGGAGTGGGTTGCCATTACCATCTGCTATTTTATGATATAGCTACTTCCTGGGTAATTTTTTTTTCTTGCATTTACTAAGACTGGGCTGCTAACTATAATTTTGGCTTATTGTTATTAATTTAAAAATCATAATATATGTCTAGTGGCTACTGTTTGCCTTTGATAACATTGGTAATTTTCCCATTTGCCTTAATCCTAAATCCTTAATTTTGGGCCACAAAACAAGAATAATTAATTGAATTAACAATCCGAAAAGAAAAATGCAATGATTTTAGTCATTTAAGTTTCTATTTAATAAATACAGTGCTAATTTGGTACTCTTATGACTATTTCTAGCTGTCATAATACCACCATCTAAACTGAATATTTTGATTCTCTGCTGATATGCTTAGTTCAAACTGAATTTATCCAAGGTACTTTGTGTTTAACAAGTGGGTAAGTTCAAGGTCAAAGAAAGAAAACAATCCATTCACTCATAGGTACAATAAAACCATAAAATCATTAAGATAAATAAAGCAGGTGCAATGTAAGTAACAACTGAGGTGGCCAACAAGACAATTAGGTGCTAGGAAACACGGTATAATGAAAACTATATAAATTCAGTGCTAAATTTGACTCTGTACTTTGGGAAGAACCAATGGAAAATAAAATTGTGATGTGCTATGGGGTCATACCTCTGTATTAAGATGAACAAAATTCTCTGCCTTGTACTTTGGGAGGTATATATTCCATCAGATTTTGACTGGCATAATAAAAGCCATTCAAAAGTGTTTCTTAAGGAGAGGACAATTTTATTCCACTAAAATCTTAATCCCACTAAGGAATTGCATAAAATGTTGACTTGTGGCTCTGTGAAATTTTGGGGGGGAACTAGTTTTATCCAGGTTGACAGATTACCAGTGAATTGTTTTGTACAGGTAAAAACCTTAGAGAAACTAGGGTACTGGTCCTTAGACATTTTTATTCTCCTAAAATAATTTGGAAAAATCATATGTCCTTTAAACATTTAAAAACTAATATCTAAGAATTTCTATGACAAGTTTAAAAAATTTTTAAAGGATATAATTTTAGCATACTTATCTATGGTGTTTTAAAATTAAAGCTTTAACACCATATTTAAAAGCACACTTATGGATCATTTAAACACCACACAGATTTGATAGCATCATTATCCATTTAAAATACATGAACAGATTTTCTTTAGTAGCCAGAAATTTTACATTGTTTCTTATTTTCTATGAACTCCTATTTCTATTCTACTTTCACTATAAAATTCTCTTACGGGATGAATTATCACTGATGTAACTATTGGCATTCAATTGCTCCCAACAACCATTTGCATAAATATCTAGAAATTATTTTAATTATAATTGGTAAATATGGCTCTTTCCACCTGTACTTCCCTCCTTCACACTTCCTGCTTTAGCATGTATTTTTCAAATGGTTGTGAGCATTTTTGGGGAAAAGTTGAAGACACATTTGGTGTGTATCATTGTTTATATATTCATAAGGTTGACAATTACTTCTGTATGTATCTATGTAAGTTAGAAATGTGTGAGACACTGGTTACAGTCTGAATATTTGCATCTCCTCCAAATTCATATATTTAAATCCTAATGTCCACTGTCATGGTATTAAGAGGTGAGACCTTTGGGTGGTGATTATGTCATGAGGGTGGAGCCCCTATGTGTGGATTAAAATTCCTTAAAAAAAAAGAAACCCTACAAAGTTCTCTAGCCCCGTCTAGTATGTAGGATACAAGCAGAAAGTGCTGGCTATGAACCAGTAAGAGGGCTCTCATCAGGAGTCCCCCATGCTGATATTTTGATCATGGACTTCCCACCTGATTACGGACTTTCCACTTCTCTGAAACTGTGAGAAATAATTTCTGCTTTTTATAAACTACCCAGTCTGTGGTATTTTAATAAAGATCAGCCAAACTAAGATCAGCACTTGATCAAAACATTATAATATTTTAAGATTTAGAAATATTTGTGTTATTCCTTGGCATAATAAAATTTGTAACGTAATTTGTAATGCAATGTTTAGTTTTTCATGCTAAATATTTACATTCATATATAAATTTGATACCTTTTCTTAAAGTGCCCCTCCCCTCTCCACAAATTAGATAAGCCTCAAGCCTCATAAAAACTGCCTATACTTTATTTGACCTAATTATGTACACTGTGCTTGAAATTATGTGTTTTCTGAAAAAAAGGGCAAAAATAATCTATAGTTTTTATACTAACAAAAGTACAATTATAATTTTCTATTAAAACCAGGATCCATTCTTAAAAAGTAATCAGGTTACACAGTAAGTGGTTCCTGCCCCATTCTACAGTACATCCCAATCACAAAGTGCACCAAATTAGCAATTTTTAATATACAAAGTTCCCTCAATGGAAACACAATTAAGTCAAAGAATAAAGCATTGTAGAACCTTAATTAGGGATGTTTAACAGACACTAATTGTTTTGGTCTCATGAGTTATTTTTTAACTTTTTAAATTAAAAACTTAAAGCATACGTGAAAGTCACAAGTACAGGACAATAACCATTTTACTTCACCTAGATTAACCAATTGTTAATATTTTACTATGATGGCGTTCTCAAATTAATTATAATAGTATTGTTGAAAAAAATTGAAAACAAGTTGCAGAGTTATACCACTTGAACCACTAGACATCTCTTCAAGAAAATTACAGATACTAAGGGAACATTTCATGCCAAAAGGCGAATAATAAAGGACAGAAATGGTAAGGGCAGAAGCAGAAGAGTATAAGTAGAGATGGCCAGAGTACAAAGAAGAATTGTACAAAAAAGGTCTTCATGACTCAGATAATCACGATGGTGTGATCACTCATCTAAAACCAGACATCCTGGAATGTGAAGTCAAGAGGGCCTTAGGAAGCATTACTATGAACACAGGTGATAGTAGAGGTGATAGAATTCTAACTGAGCTATTTCAAATGCTAAAAGATGATGATGTTAAAGTGCTGCACTCAATATGCCAGCAAACGTGGAAAACTCAGCACTGTCCCCAGGACTGGAAAGGGTCAGTTTTCATTCTAATCCCAAAGAGCAATGCCAAAGAATGTTCAAATTGTGCTCATTTCACATGATAGC
Organism: Budorcas taxicolor; assembly: GCF_023091745.1. Lineage (NCBI taxonomy): Eukaryota > Metazoa > Chordata > Mammalia > Artiodactyla > Bovidae > Budorcas > Budorcas taxicolor. The sequence goes on along the minus strand of NC_068913.1, from coordinate 32,175,188 downwards.
AAGGTAATGCTTAAAATTCTGCAAGCTAGGTTTCAACAGTATGTGAACTGAGAACGACCAAATGTTCAAGCTGGATTTAGAAAAGGCAGAGAAACCAGAGATCAAATTGCCAACATCTGTTGGATCATAGAAAAAGCAAGAGAATTCCAGAAAAACATCTACTTCTGCTTCATTGACTATGCAAAGGCCTTTGACTGTGTGGATCACAACAAACTGTGGAAAACTCTTAAAGAGACGGGAATACGAGACCACCTTACCTGCCTCCTGAGAAACCTGTACACAGGTTGAGAAGCAATAGTTAGAACCAGACATGGAACAACAGACTGGTTCCAAATTGGGAAAGGAGTACATCAAAGCTGTGTACTGTCACCCTGCTTATTTAACTTATATGCAGAGTACATCATGTGAAATGCAGGGCTGGATGAGTCACAAGCTGGAATCAAGACTGCTGGTAGAAATATAAAAAACCTCCGTTATGCAGATGATACTACCCTAATGGCAGAAAGTTAAGAGGAACTAAAGAGCCTCTTGAGGAAGGTGGAAACAGAGAGTAAAAAGCTGGCTTAAAACTCAACATTCAATAAACTAAGATCATGGCATCTGGTCCCATCACTTCATGGCAAATAAATGGGGAAAAAAATGGAAACAATTACAGACCTTATTTTCTTGGATTCCAAAATCACTGTGGACAGTAACTGCAGCCATGAAATTAAAATATGCTTGCTCTTTCAAAGAAAAGTTATGACAAACCTAGACAGTGTATTAAAAAGCAGAGATACCACTTTGTCAACAAAGGTCTGTCTAGTCAAAGCTATTGTTTTTCCTATAGTCATGTATGAATGTGAGAGCTGGACCTTAAAGAAGGCTGAGTGCCAAAGAATTGATGTTTGTGAACTGTGGTGTTGGAGAAGACTCTTGAGAGAGTCCCTTGGACACTAAAACCAGTCAATCTTGAAGGAAATCAGTCCTGAATATTCGTTGGAAGGACTAATGCTGAAGCTGAAGCTCCAACACTTTGGCTACCTGATGCAAGAAGCCAACTCTTGGAAAAGACCCTGATGCTGGAAAAGATTGAGGGCAGGAGGAGAAGGGGGTGACAGAGGATGAGATGACTGTATGGGATCACTGACTCAATGGATGGAAGTTTGAGCAAACTCTGGGAGATAGTGAAGGGCAGGGAAGCCTGGCATGCTGCAGTCCATTGAGTCACATAGAGTTGAAAATGACTGAGCGACTGAACAACCACCACTTGAACAAAACCATTAACATCACAGAAATTAGCTTTATTAGATTAGAGCAAAAGTAATTTTGGTTTCGCATTGTTGAAATTTGTCATTTTAATGTTGGAAAGGTGAAAGTGTTAGCTGCTTAGTTGCGTCTGATTCTTTGTGGCCTCGTAGACTGTAGCCCTACCAGGTTCCTCTGTCCATGGAATTCTCCAGGTAAGAATACTGGAGGGGGTTGGCATTCCCTTCTCCAGGGGACCTTCCCAAGCCAGGGGTTGAACCCAGGTCTCCCATATTGCACGTAGATTCTTTATCATCTGAGCTACCAGGGAAGCCCATAACTCTTGATATTGAGATACATTCTTAAATAACTGTGATTATGTTATGGTTGTTCAGTCACTAAGTTGTGTCCAACTCATGTGACCCTATGGACTGTAGCCTGCTAGGCTCCTCTGTCCATGGGATTCTCCAGGCAAAAATACTGGAGTGGGTTGCCATTTCCTTCTCCATGGTTATATTAAACATCATTTTAATGTGAGTTTCTTGCTTTATGCTTTTTTGCTAACGACTTATTACTTGATGTTTATTTTATATTTATTTTAGATTATGGAAATGATATTAGACCAAAAGCAAATTTGAGCAATTTTCTTATTTAAGTTTAAAATGGGTAGTAAAGCAGGGGAGACAACTCGCAACATTAGAAACTGCTAATGAACATACAGTGCAGCAGTGGTCCCAAAAGTTTTGCAAAGGAAGTGAGTGAGAGCCTTGAAGATAAGAAGCTCAGTGGATGGCCATCGAAGTTGACAACTATGAATTTAAAGCCACCCTTGAAGATGATCCTCTTACAAATAAACGAGAAGTTTCTGAAGAACTCGACATCGACCCTTCTACGAAGGTGAAAAAGTTCGGTAAGTGTGTGCCTCATTGGCTGACTGTAAATTTTTTTTTTTTAAGTCATTTTTAAGTGGTGTCTTCTTTTATTCTAGGCAACAAAAAAGAAACAGCTCGCTATTAGATTGTGACGGGCAATGGAAAGCAGATTTTATACAATAACCGGTAATAACCAGCTCAGTGGCTGGACTAAGAAGAAGATCCAAAGCTCTTCCCTAAGCCAAACTTGCACTCAACAAAGGTCATGGTCACTGTTTGGTGGTCTGCTGTTCAGCTGATCAACTACAGCTTTCTGAATCCTGGTGAGACCATTACATCTGAGAAGTATGTTCAGCAAATGGATGAGATACACTGAAAACTACAATGCCTGCAGCCAACGTTGGTCAACAGAAAGGGCGCAATTCTCTTCTTCGTGACAATGCCCAACCATAGGTCACACAATTGATGCTTCAAAAGTTGAACAAACTTGGCTACAAAGTTTTGCCTCATATGCCATATTCACCTGACCCCTTGCCAACCGACTACCACTTCTTCAAGCATCTCGACAACTTGTTGCAGGGAAAATGCTTCCACAACTAGCAGGATTCAGCAAATAATATCTAAGAGTTTGTCAAATCCTGAAGCATGGATTTTTACACTACAGGGATAAAAACTTATTTCACATTAGCAAAAATGTGTTGATTGTAATGGTTCCTATTTTGATTAACAAAGATGTGTTCGAGCTTAGTTATAATGATTTAAAATTCACAAAAACCACAATTATGTTTGCACCAACCTAATACTTGTTTTGTCAAGTGATGAGGAAAGGTTATTATCTTATTTCTCATGTCCTCTCAAAAGCCAGTATACTTAAATGTGAAAAATCAGAACCTTGAATTGCTATCCATCTCTTTGCTCAGCATGCTGAAAATAGGATCAACATACTTTGATCCCATTCACAATTTTCACAGCTTCTCTAAATTATGAATTAATATCTAGAGACATATTTTTATCTTCCTGCTCTTCTTTACTGAGAAGGCAGCCTGAGGAGTATTGGCACTTGGGGTGAACTTCCTTTTATTTATGTACTGACATCCTTTCTTGTTCCACATGTCATGGGTACATATGACACTTTCCAATTCATATCATGGTTTTCAAATAAATAATTAAAACAAAACAAAGCTCTCTTTTCTATTAGCATTGTGAGCTAGGGGATCTGGCAGCCTACAGAATGGGAGAAAATATTTGCAAATGATACAACAAACAAGAGCTTAATTTCCAAAATAAAAACAGCTCATACAACTCAACAAGGAAAAAACAAACAACCCAATTGAAAAATAGGCAGAAGACTTAAATAGACATTTCTTCAAAGAACACATACAGATAGCCAATAGACACATGAAAAGATGCTCAACATTACTAATTATTAGAGAAATGCAAATTAAAATAATGAGCTATCACCTCTCACCTGTTAGAATGGCCATCATTAGAAAGTCTGCAAATAACAAATGCTGCAAAGGGTGTGGAGGAAAGGGAACCCTCCTATACCACTGGTAGGAATATAAGATGGGGCAGCCATTATGGAAAACAGTATGGAGGTTCCTCTGAAAACTAAAATTCGAATTATTTTATGATCCAGCAATCCCACTCCTGGGCATACATCCAGACAAAAACTCTAATTCAAAAAGATACATGGGATTTTCCTGGCGGCACAGTGGATATGAATCCATCTGCCAACGGAGGGGACAAGGGTTGGATCCCTGGGCTGGGAAGATTCCCCATGCTGTGAAGCAACTAAGCAGGTGTGGCGCAACTACTGAGCCGACACTCTAGAGCCCACGAGCTGCACCTACCGAGCCCACGCACCACAACTACTGAAGTCTGCAAGCTCTAGGACCCAGCAGTTCAGTTCAGTTCAGTCGCGCAGTCATGTCGACTCTTTGAGACCCCATGAATTGCAGCACGCCAGGCCTCCCTGTCCATCACCAACTCCCGGAGTTCACTCTAGGACCCATGAGCCACAACTAACAAGCCTGTGGGCTCCAACTATTGCAACCTGTATGCCTAGAGCTCCTGCTCCACCACAGGAGAAGCCGCTGCAATGAGAAGGCCGCAAGCCAAAGGAAGAGCAGCTCCCACTTGCCCCAACTAGAGAAAGCCTGCCCAATGCAACGGAGACTCAGCTCAGAGAAAAAGAAAGAAAGAAGATAAATGGAGTCCTATGTTCATAGCAGCACTACTCACAATAGTCAAGACACAGAAGCTATCTAAATGTCCACAGACAGGTGAATGGATAAAGAAGATGTGTTGAACATATACAACGAAATACTACTCAGTCATAATAAAGAACAAAAACATGGGTGCAACTAGAGATTATCATACTAAGTGATGCAAGTAAGAAAGAGAAAGACAAATACCATATGATATCACTTAAATGTGGAATCTAAAATATGACACAGATAAATCTATCTATGAAAGAGAAACAGACTCACAGATATAGAGAACAGGCTTATGGTTGTCAAGGAGGAGAGAGGTTGGGGGAGGAAAGGAGAGGGAGGTTGGGGTTAGTAGATGTAAGCTATTATGTATAGAACAGGTAAACAACAAGGTCCTACTATATATATATTCAGTACCCTATGATAAATAATGAAAAATAACATTAAAAAATATGTATATATGTATAACTGAATCACTTTGCTATACAGCAGAAATTAGCACAACATTGTAAATTAAGTATACTTCAATAAAAAGAAAATATTTCTTTAAAGATTGAGCATTATTCTCACAGAAATTCCATGACCTGTTTAATAATTGCTGCTTTTGCATATTTTATAAAAACTGTATTAGTAAGTATATCTCTGAAAATATTTTCATGTTATTTTTTAATATCTATTATTTTGCATTTTTTGGGTTTCTCTGCTGGCTCAGATGGTCAAGAACCTGCCTGCAATGCAGGAGATCACGGTTTGATCCCTGCATTGGGAAGATCCCTTGGAGGAAGGCATGGCAACCCACTCTAGTACTCCTGCCTGGAGAATCCCATGGACAGCGGAGCCTGATGGGCCTCAGTCCATAGGATCACAGAGTCAGACATGACTGAAGTGACTTAGCATAGCACAGCACACGTTTTGCATTTTATTTCGTGCTCTGGTGCTTTATCCCCAAGTCTCAAAAATGATCCAGCAGTGCCTCATTGAAGCATGAAAGTAAGATGGCAATAACAACAATCCCAACAACACAGAAGAAAGTAATAAAGAAAAGTAAGTGACATAACCTTTCAGTGAAATCTAAATGTGAGTCTTTCTGGGCAGAGGAAATGAATACAGAGTGGACTGGTTTCACATAAGGAACTGAAAAGGAAAAGGGCACATGGGAAATGCCATTATGGATAACTGAAGGCTGCATTTTACTGTACAGGCAGTCTGTTTACCTCATCCTCTCGAATGAAGCTTTGTCAAAAAATAACATGAATTTCTCCATACTTTTGCTTCATTTTCTAAGAAAGTACAGTTTTCCTCAAAAGCTGAAAATTAAGCCTAAATTAAAACTAAATTGTTTTTCCAGAACTGAATAATATTTTCCAACATAAAGTTGATACTTTATATTACTTAAACCAAAACTAATAAGATCTTCTTCAACATTGAAAACTTCACAGCAAAAACAGGCACAAGTCATACTGTTGCTAACAGGCTGGTAAAACTAGTCATAAAAATTAATAATATACATTTTGCCCAGCAACAAAACAGATTTTGGCAAAAATCTGTGCCAAATGACACTATGGATATTGTCCAACATAAACAGCATAATTGTTTAAGGAGGTTTGGTTAATTTATAATATTATATTAGTTTCAGCTTTACAACATAGTGATTTAAACTTTCATACACTTTATTACATTCAGCATTATTATAAAATATTGGCTATATGCCCTGTGTTATATAACATACCTTTGTAGCTTATCATTTTATATACATAGTTTGTACCTCTTAATCCCCTACCATAATCTTACCCTTTCCTGTTCCTCCTTCCCTCTCCTCACCAGTAACCTCTAGTTTATGCTGTAAGTCTGTTACTATTTTGTTATATTCATTTGTTTATTTTTTAATAGATCCCATATATAAGTGATAACATACAGTATTTGCCTTTCTCTGTCTGAATTACTTCAGTAAGCTTAATAACCTCCAAGTCCATCTGTATTGTTGCAAATGTCAAATTTTAACTATTTTTTATTGCTGAGTAGTATTCCATTTGTGTGTACGTGTATGTGTATACACCACTTCTTTGTAAATTCATCTGTTGAAGCATACTTAGGTCACTTCCATATCTTGGCAAATACAAATAATGCTGCTATGAACATTAGGGTATGTGTATCTTTTCAAATTTGTGTTTTCATATTCATCTGAAGAAATAACCAGGAATGGAATTGCTGGATCAAATTTTTGTATTTTAGCTTTTGGAGGAAACTCAATACTGTTTTCCACAGTGGCTGCACTAATTTCCATTCCCGGAACAGGGTTAAAAAGTTCCCCTTTCTCCACATCCTCACCAATGTTTATTATTTGTAGCCTCTTTGATGACAGATGTGAGGAGATATCTCATTGTGGTTTTGATTTCCGTTTCTCTGATTATTAACTATGTTGAGCATCTTTACATGTGCCTTTTGGCCATCTGTATGTATTATTTGAAAAACTGTCTATTCAGGACTTTTGCCTTTTTTTTTTCCCCATTGCATTGTTTATTTATTTTTGATGCTGAGTTCTATCAGCTCTTTATATATGTTATATGTTAAACCCTTATTGGTCATATCATTTGCCAATATTTACTGTTATTTCACAGACTGTCATTCCATTTTGTCAGTGGTTTCCTTCGCTGTGCAGAAGCCTGTAAGTTTGACTGGGTCTTATTTTTGTTTCTATTACCTTGGGAGACTAACTTAAGAAACTATTGGTACAGTTTACATCACAGAATGTTTTGCCTATGATCTCTTTTAGGAGTTTTATGTTTAGGAGTCATATTTTATGCTTAAGTTTTTAAGTTTGTTTTTGTGTATGTTGGGAAGGTATGTTCTGACTTCATGCAGCTATTCAACTTTCCCAACACCACTTGCTGAAGAGATTGTCTTTTTCCCACAGTACATTCTTGTCGATTTTGCCAAAGATTAACTGACTGTAGACGTGTGGGTTTATCTCTTGGCTCTTTATTCTGTTTCATCGACCGTATGTCTGTCTTTATGCCAGTACCATGCCATTTTGATTACTGTAGATTTGCAGTATTGTCTGAGGTCTAGAAGGGTTATATTTATTCTTTTTCTTCAGGATTGATTTGGCAATTCTGGGCTTTTATGTTTCCATATAAATTTTATGATTATTTGTTCTAGTTCTGTGAAAAATATCCTAGATAATTTGATAGGGTTCACATTATATCTGTAGATTGCTTTGAGTAGTATGGCCATTTTGACAGTATTATTTCTTCTAACCCAAGGGCACAGGATATTTTTTCATTTCTTTGAATTACCTTCAGTTTTATTAACGTTTTATAGTTCTCAGCATATAAGTCTTTCACCCCTTGGTCAGGTTTATCCCTAAATATTCTATTTTGGGGGGTTTGATTTTAAAAGGCATTGTTTTTGACATTCCCATCCTGATTTTTCATTGTCAGTGTAAAGAAATACAACTGATTTCTATATGTTAATCTTGTATCCTCCTCTCTTGCTGAATTCATTTACCAGTTCTAATAGTTTTTCTGTGGAGGAGTCTTTAGGGTTTCCTATATATACTGATAATATCATAAACAAATATTTTATATAATTAACCTTATACTTCATTTTGTGAGATGCATGTGAATAGAGTTTTCTTCTGTTTTTCTTTTCATATGGACAGACAAGTTGCAAACCATGTGAGTCAAGTATACGTATCATGATTACACTTTAAAAACCTCTGTTCTAGATAAAAATCTGACCTATAGTTTCAGGGGTCATAATTTCCAAATATCTATTTCAATCTCTCCCTTGATTAGGAGTGTATCTTTCTGTACATCTCCTTTTGGATGCTGATATGTGAATGAATCTCATAATTGCACCAAAAATTTCAATGTCCTAAACATGCTCAGCCAATTTGTTTCTGGCAACTATTCAGGAACTTGAGAATTACTTAGAAATTCTTCCTTTTCCTTCATACTTCACTTACAATCATCTGCCAGATTTGTCAGTTTATCCTCTAAGTATATCGAACCTGACCTTTTCTCTTCATCTTACTGATACTGCTTTTCTAGGATTGTGTAATTTCCTGCTTTACTGCAGTCCTTTCAGTTTTGGGTTTGCCTTCTTATTCTTCTCCAATTTGTGTTCAGTTTTGAATACAGGGCAATGTTTTTTAAAACGCAAAGATTATTATGTCTTATCTCTACTTAAAGTCCTTCAAAAGCTTCATACTGTTTTCAGGAAAAATCAAAGTCCGTGACACCACATGGAGGTTTCACCATGATCTGGCCTTGCTCTACTTCTCTGTCACTTCCTCAACACAAACATAATGAACTTCTGACATCTGTGATTCTTGATATTCTATGCCATCATTGCTTTTGCGTACACTATTCCCTCCAGCATCCTTCTGCTTTTCTCCCAAATCTGCTTTTACTTGGCTGACTCCTTTATACAAGATACAGGTAAAAACTGACATCTCATTCAAACAGCCTGCCCCGAGATGCCCCGACTTCCACCATATTTCAGTTAGATACTCCCCCCATAACTAATTACATAACTTGATCGTAGCATTTTAAATACATCTTTTTTAGGAAAATATGTTCAATTTTATAAGAAATCAGGAAAATGGCCAAGAAACCTCTAAGATACAGTTTTATACAAATCAGACTGATGAGACTTAAAAACCTATCCACATGGAACACTGCAAGTGGTGGTAATAGCAATTTTCATCCACTGCTGTTGAGAGGTATGAATCACTTTAAAAAACAATATGCATTATCAGCAATTCCCCTCCTAGCAATTACCCTCCAGTAATTCCCCTTCTAAACCTTAAACTCTTACACAGATAGAAATATTCACAGTAGCAATTGTTTCCAGGGACCAAAAATTAGAAACATCTCAAATATTCTTTAATAACAGAATGGATAAATTGAGAATATTCATACAATGAAATGTTACTAAATGGCAGTGAAAAGAACTGAACTACAGTGACATGAATCGTTATGAATGAACCTAAAAAGAAAATGTTCAATCAAAAAAGCAAGCTGCAGAAGAATACACAAAAATCTAAAAAATACATAGTTTATTGAAAAAAATTGCAAAAAACTATAAATAAAAGGTTAACAGAAAAACTCAGAAAAATGGTTACAGTGATAAATTGGTATTTAAAACTACTGGATTTCAAAAAGATAAGAAGCTAATAAGTTGATGAGACTGCCATGTGAATATCAAGTCGAAACCTGAGATTTCAAGATTAATTTAATACTATAATATAAAAGTGAAAGTTGCTCAGTTGTGACCAACTCTTTGTGACCTCATGGACTATACAGTCCATAGAATTCTCCAGGTCAGAATACTGGAGTGGGTAGCCTTTCCCTTCTCCAGGGGATCTTCCCAACCCAGGGATCAAACCCAGGTCTCCTGCATTGCCGGTGGATTCTTTACCAGCTGAGCCACTAGGGAAGCCCAAGAATACTGGAATAAGTAGCGTATCCCTTCTCCAGCAGATCTTCCTGACCCAGGATTCAAACCGGGGTCTCCTGCATTGCAGGCAGGTTTTTTACCAGCTGAGCTATCAGGGAAGCTACACTATTTGCCACGTTATTGACTTGGACCTGTTTATCATAATTGTAAGGTATTTTGCTAACTTCAACTGCATACGATGCTTAGGTGAAAGTGAAGCCACTCAGTTGTGTCTGACTCTTTGTAACTCCATGGACTGTAGCCTGCCAAGCTCCTCAGTCCATGGGATTTTCCAGGAAAGAATACTGGTGTGGGTTGCCATTTCCTTCTCCAAGGAATTGTCCCAACCCAGGGATCAAACCTGGGTCTGCATTGCAGGCAGACTCCTTAACGTCTGAGCCACCAGGGAAGTCACGTAGCCTAAGACGTACACTAATTAGCAACTTTAAGGAGAATGCAATGCAGGAGACCTTGGTTCGATTCCAAGGTCAGGAAGATCCCCTGGAGAAGGGGACAGCTACTCACTCCAGTATTCTGGCCTGGAGAAGTCCACGGACTGTATAGTCCATGGGGCTGCAAAGAGTCAGACATGACTGAGTGACTTTCACTCACAAGATAAAACATTATGATTAATAACTTCTAGTTAATTCTAGGTGATTTAAGCTTCCAAAAGAACCCAATATAAAGATACTAGGGTGAAATCTAATGTCTCAAAGTAATTTGGAAACAACAGGTCTACCCCTTTGTGTGAGATTAGTTCCCAAACATAAAATAGATGCTTTTAAGGTAAAGTGTCTCTTTAAGATCATTCCTTTTTAGTATAGAAGACTATAGATAGGACAGATATGAATATGACTGAAAACACCACTGATTGATTCAGTTATCCATTGTTGACACTTTTTCATCTTTATCTGCACTGACAGACTGGGGCCAAATGTATGTAAGTGTTTAATTAAGCAATGAAGTTTTTATTTTTGAAAGACTAATCATTCAATCTATCATCAATTTTTAGACAACATGGTATTTAAATTAATAACTTTTACAAATAAATATCTATGCCACTCTTTCAAATTTATAGTATAGATTATACAGCATCCCTAAAAAACATTTAGTAAGGCATAATCAGGGCTAATTTTTCCTCAGAAAGGAATTTGACTGATGATACTGCAGGATAAAGAACAGTAGCACACAAAAGGCTTGCTATGAACTTATTTACTAATGGGAATGAAATTCCATCTCTGTAAAAATAACAAAAAACAGCAACATTAAAATGGATCAGCCCTAAAGGGATCATCCTTCTACACAAGTCTCAGCTGCATTCAATTTACCAACACGTTATTGTAACAAGGGCATTAACTGGGTTAGCAATTTATGATGTATGGAAAATACTTCTATTAGAAACTAAACAATGCTGATCCATTTCCCATAAGCAACTGCACAATAATAAGATGGCAGCTGTCTGGTCACTATTAGCCTTCATGAGACAAATCAATCTCAAAAATAAAATGTCCCATGTCTTGTTACAAGTTTCCTCTCCATTGAGCTGCTCTTCATCTGACAAGGCTTCCTTCCACAAGCAAAAGAATCCACTCCAGTTAAAAATGCTCGTAAAGACTTCAATTAATGAATTCAGGATATCAATTAGTTTTCTGAGTAGCTTTTTAAAGTTCACTCTTCACATAATTTTTATACTATGTAAGCAGTCCTTAACTCATCTCATCTTCTTTCACTTTTTGATTGTTATTTGTTATGCTTGAAGATTATGAAAAAGGACAAATCTGTTTGCTTAATACTTGTGTGCCTTTATAAAAAACAGTAATGACTTTAAGAAAAAGCAATTAAATAAGGAGATTAACTAGATTTGTAATATTTCCCCCTAAACCCAGGATTTCCATTGTCTAGGACTTTACTAAAGACAAAGATTTCAATTTGTTACAATTTAAGTTATTAAACATAAATTGAAGGCACCATCTCTTCTTTGTTGCTTAAATTACCTATCCTGAGATGTTATCAGGCTTCAAATCTAAATTTTAAACATTCTAACTCAGTTTTTAGCTCTGAAGATAACTGCCAAAATGCCAAAAATAAATTGGCATTTTTTTTTGTGGTTGGAGATTCCTAAAAGGAAAGGCAGTTTGCTTTTCATGTTTTAGAAAGGATCCTCAGATGAATTTTATTTTATAGCAAATTCTTGATATGACAGAATCAAAGCGTTTTAAAAATTGACTTTATGTTATTGAGCCCTGCATACGAAATATATACAAGTTAAAAAAAAAAAGAAAGCTTGTAGAGTAACAAACAGATTACCCATTAGCAAGTTTCAATTCTACAAGAAAGATGAGAGGTAGCTGATGATAAGAACATACAGCAGTATAATCAAGGAGCAAAACTGTACCAGTAGAAGAAACACAGAGAAACTTAACATTAAGTATCTAATACACTCAGTTTCATGGAGTCTTGTAAATAAGCATTTGCATTAACATTAATATAAGAATAGTCACTTATTCATATTTTGATGAAGGAAAAGTGACAACTCAACTGATTGAGTCCAGGGCTATATGCGGAGCAATTTTCATTAGGAAACTACCAAGTTATTATTAGCTTTGGCTCTCTTTTGAAGTGCTAGCTTGTATCAGGAAGACAAAGGTGAAGGGCATCTCTAAACAATAACTTTGGAAAGAAAGCTCCGTGTTTAAGGGATATTTTTTACTTCTTAATTTAATATACATAAATCAGGCTACATTCCCAAAACATTAAATAATTTTACCACCAAAGGGTGCTGAACTTTGTTTAAAAATAAAAATATTTTGACTACTATTTGACTGGTGTATCTTTAGATGTTTTTATACTTAAAATAAGTTTCTTGTTTTGTCTGATCTACACTCTCCGTCCTCTACTGTGTTTAGAGTATTTACTTGTAAAGTACCGATACAGTTAAGTTAAATCTACCATGTTGCTAATTGTTCTCTATTTGTTCCATGCCATTTTCTAAAAATGGCACACAGCACTCATTTCACATGCTAGCAAAGTAATGCTCGAAATCCTTCAAGCTAGGCTTCAACAGTATGTGAACCAGGGACTTCCAGATATACAAGCAGGTTTTGAAAAGGCAGAGGAAAAAGAGATCAAATTGCCAACATATGCTGGATTATAGAAAAAACAAGAGAATTCCAGAAAAATATCTACTTCTGCTTCATTGACTATGCTGAATCATTTGACTGTGTGGATTACAACTGTGGAAAATTCTTTTTTTTTTTTAATTTAAATTTATTTATTTTAATTGGAGGCTAATTACTTTAATTTTTTTTTGATTGCATTATTTTTTTTTTTCCTGATTTTTTTTTTTTACTTTATTTTACTTTACAATACTGTATTGGTTTTCCCATACATTGACTTGAAACCACCATGGGTGTACATGCGTTCCCAAACATGAACCCCCCTCCCACCTCCCTGCCCATAACATCTCTCTGGGTCATCATCGTGCACCAGCCCCAAGCATGCTGTATCCTGCGTCGGACATAGACTGGCAATTCGATTCAATGCCATTTTCCCAAATCATCCCACCCCCTCCCTCTCCCTCTGAGTCCAAAAGTCCGTTATACACATCTGTGTCTTTTTTGCTGTCTTGCATACAGGGTCGTCATTGCCATCTTTCTAAATTCCATATATATGTGTTAGTATACTGTATTGTGTTTTTCTTTCTGGCTTACTTCATTCTGTATAATCGGCTCCAGTTTCATCCATCTCATTAGAACTGATTCAAATGTATTCTTTTTAACGGCTGAGTAATACTCCATTGTGTATATGTACCACAGCCTTCTTATCCATTCATCTGCTGAGGGACATCTAGGTTGTTTCCATGTCCTGGCTATTATAAACAGTGCTGCAATGAACATTGGGGTACATGTGTCTCTTTCAATTCTGGTTTCCCCGGTGTGTATGCCCAGCAGTGGGATTGCTGGGTCATAAGGCAGTTCTATTTGCAACTTTTTAAGGAATCTCCACACTGTTCTCCACAGTGGCTGTACTAGTTTGCATTCCCACCAACAGTGTAGGAGGGTTCCCTTTTCTCCACACCCTCTCCAGCATTTATTGCTTGCAGATTTTTGGATCGCAGACATTCTGACTGGTGTGAAGTGGTAGCTCATTGTGGTTTTGATTTGCATTTCTCTAATAATGAGTGATGTTGAGCACCTTTTCATGTGTTTGTTAGCCATCCGTATGTCTTCTTTGGAGAAATGTCTATTTAGTTCTTTGGCCCATTTTTTGATTGGGTCGTTTATTTTTCTGGAATTGAGCTGCATGAGTTGCTTGTATATTTTTGAGATTAGTTGTTTGTCAGTTGCTTCATTTGCTATTATTTTCTCCCATTCAGAAGGCTGTCTTTTCACCTTGCTTATATTTTCCTTTGTTGTGCAGAAGCTTTTAATTTTAATTAGATCCCATTTGTTCATTTTTGCTTTTATTTCCAGAATTCTGGGAGGTGGATCATAGAGGATCCTGCTGTGATTTATGTCGGAGAGTGTTTTGTCTATGTTCTCTTCTAGGAGTTTTATAGTTTCTGGTCTTACATTTAGATCTTTAATCCATTTTGAGTTTATTTTTGTGTGCAGTGTTAGAAAGTGATCTAGTTTCATTCTTTTACAAGTGGTTGACCAGTTTTCCCAGCACCACTTGTTAAAGAGATTGTCTGTACTCCATTGTATATTCTTGCCTCCTTTGTCAAAGATAAGGTGTCCATATGTGTGTGGATTTATCTCTGGGCTTTCTATTTTGTTCCATTGATCTATATTTCTGTCTTGGAATGTAATTTACCACATTAACAAATTGAAAAATAAAAGCCATATGATTATCTCAATAGATGCAGAGAAGGCCTTTGACAAAATTCAACATCCATTTATGATAAAAACGCTCCAGAAAGCAGGAATAGAAGGAACATACCTCAACATAATAAAAGCTTTATATGACAAACCCACAGCAAACATTATCCTCAATGGTGAAAAACTGAAAGCATTTCCCCTAAAGTCAGGAACAAGACAAGGGTGCCCACTTTCACCGCTACTATTCAATACAGTTCTGGAAGTTTTGGCCACAGCAATCAGAGCAGAAAAAGAAATAAAAGGAATCCAAATTGGAAAAAAAGAAGTAAAACTTTCACTGTTCGCAGATGACATGATCCTCTACATAGAAAACCCTAAAGACTCCACCAGAAAATTACTAGAGCTAATCAATGAATATAGTAAAGTTGCAGGATATAAAATCAACATTCAGAAATCCCTTGCATTCCCATACACTAACAATGAGAAAGTAGAAAAAGAAATTAAGGAAACAATTCCATTCACCATTGCAACGAAAAGAATAAAATACTTAGGAATATATCTACCCAAAGAAACTAAAGACCTATATATAGAAAACTATAAAACACTGATGAAAGAAATCAAAGAGGACACTAATAGACGGAGAAACATACCATGTTCATGGATCGGAAGAATCAATATAGTGAAAATGAGTATACTACCCAAAGCAATTTACAAATTCAATGCAATCCCTATCAAGCTACCAGCCATATTTTTCACAGAACTAGAACAAATAATTTCAAGATTTGTATGGAAATACAAAAAACCTCGAATAGCCAAAGCAATCTTGAGAAAGAAGAATGGAACTGGAGGAATCAACTTGCCTGACTTCAGGCTCTACTACAAAGCCACAGTCATCAAGACAGTATGGTACTGGCACAAAGACAGAAATATAGATTAATTACTTTGCAATATTGTATTGGTTTTGCCATACATCAACATGAATCTGCCACGGGTATACACATGTTCCCCATCCTGAACCCCCCTCCCACCTCCCTCCCCGTACCATCCCTCTGGGTCATCCCAGTGCACCAGCCCCATGGGAATACCAGACCACTTTGCCTGCTTCCTGAGAAATTTGTATGCAGATCAAGAAGCAAGTTAGAATGGAACATGAAACAACAGACTGATTTGAAATTGGGACAGGAGTGCATCAAGATTGTATATTTTAACCCTGTTTATTTAACTTATATGCAGAATACATCATGTGAAATGCTGGACTGGATGAATAACAAGCTTGAATCAAGATTGCTGGGAGAAAAATCAAAAATCTCAGATAAACAAAGGACACCACCCTTATGGCAGAAAGTGAAGAGGAACTAAAGAGCCTCTTGATGAAGGTGAAAGAGGAGCGTGGAAAAGCTAGCATAAAACTCAACATTTAAAAAACTAAGATCATGGCATCTGGTCCCATAATTTCATGGCATATAGATGGAGAAACAACGGAAACAGTGAAAGACTTAATTTTCTTGGGCTCCAAAATCACTTGGAAGGTGACTGCAGCCATGAAATTAGAACATTCATGCTTCTTGGAAGAAAAGCTGTGAAAAAACTAGATAGCATATTAAAAGCAGAGACATCACTTTGTCAACAAAGGTCTGTATAGTCAAAGCTATGGTTTTTCAAGTAGTCATGTATGGATATGAGAGTTGGACCATAAAGAAGGCTGAATGCCAAATAACTGATGCTTTCTTTTTTTTTTTAATTTTTATTTTTACTTTAGTTTGCTTTACAATACTGTATTGGTTTTGCCATACATCAACATGAATCCACCACGGGTGTACATGAGTTCCCAATCCTGAACCCCCCTCCCACCTCCCACCCCATGTCATCTCTCTGGATCATCCCCGTGCACCAGCCCCAAGCCTCCTGTATCCCGTATCGAACATAGACTGGCGATTCATTTCTTACATGATAGTATACATGTTACAATGCCATTCTCCCAAATCATCCCACCCTCTCCCTCTCCCACAGAATCCAAAAGTCCGTTCTATACATCTGTGTCTCTTTTGCTGTCTCGCATACAGGGTTATCATTACCATCTTTCTAAATTCCATATATATGTGTCAATATACTGTATTGGTGTTTTTCTTTCAGGCTTACTTCACTCTGTATAATAGGCTTCAGTTTTATCCACCTCAGTAGCACTGATTCAAATGTATTCTTTTTAATGGCTGAGTAATAATCCATTGTGTGTCTGTACCACAGCTTTCTTATCCATTCATCTGCTGATGGACATCTAGGTTGTTTCCATGTCCTGGCTATTATAAACAGTGCTGCGATGAACATTGGGGTACACGTGTCTCTTTCAATTCTGGTTTCCTTGGTGTGTATGAATCAATGCTTTTAAACTGTGGTGTTGGAGAAGACTCTTGAGAGTCCTTTGGATAGCAAGATGAAACCAATGAATCCTAAAGGAAATCAATCCTGAATATTCTTTGGAAGGACTGATGCAGAAGCTGAAGCTTCAATACTTTGGCCACCTGATGCTAACAGCTGACTCACTGGAAAAGACCTTGATGCTGGGAAAGATTGAGGGCAGGAGGAGAAGGGGATGAGAGGATGAGATGGCTGGATGGCATCAATGCCTCAACAGATATGTGTTTGAGCAAACTCTAGGGTATAGTGAAGGACAGGGAAGCCTGGCGTGCTGCAGTCTATGGCGTTGCAGAGTCAGACACAACTAAGCGACTATACAGCAGCATTTAAAAAAAAAAACATTTTATTCTCTTTTTTTTGGCTTGTGTTTAGATTAGTAGATTTTTATATTCCATTTTTACCTCTACTTTTTACTTATTGCTTCAGTTCAGTTCCGTCGCTCAGTCGTGTCTGACTCTTTGCGACCCCATGAATTGCAGCATGACAGGCCTCCCTGTCCATCACCATCTCCCGGAGTTCACTCAAACTCACGTCCATCGAGTCGGTGATGTCATCCAGCCATCTCATCCTCTGTCATCCCCTTCTGCTCCTGCCCCCAATCCCTCCCAGCATCAGAGTCTTTTCCATTGAGTCAACTCTGCACATGAGGTGGCCAAAGTATTGGAGTTTCAGCTTTAGCATCAGTCCTTCCAAAGAAATCCCAGGACTGATCTCCTTTAGAATGGACTGTTTGGATCTCCTTGTAGTCCAAGGAATTCTCAAGAGTCTTCTCCAACACCACAGTTCAAAAGCATCAATTCTTCGGTGCTCAGCTTTCTTCACAGTCCAACTCTCACATCCATACATGATCACTGGAAAAACCATAGCCTTGACTAGACAGACCTTTGTTGGCAAAGTAATGTCTCTGCTTTTGAATATGCTATCTAGGTTGGTCATAACTCTCCTTCCAAGGAGTAATTTTAATTTCATGGCTGCAATCACCATCTGCAGTGATTTTGGAGCCCAAAAACATAAAGTCTGACACTGTTTCCACTGTTTCCCCATCTCTTTCCCATGAAGTGATGGGATCAGATGCCATGATCTTAGTTTTCTGAATGTTGAGCTTTAAGCCAACTTTTTCGCTCTCCTCTTTCACTTTCATCAAGAGGCTTTTTAGTTCCTCTTCACTTTCTGCCATAAGGGTGGTATCCTCTGCATATCTGAAGTTATTGATATTTCTCCCGGCAATCTTGATTCCAGCTTGTGCTTCATCCAGCCCAGCATTTCTCATGATGTACTCTGCACATAAGTTAAACAAGCAGGGTGACAATATACAGCCTTGACATACTTCTTTTCCTATTTGGAACCATTCTGTTGTTCCATGTCCAGTTTTAACTGTTGCTTCCTGACCTGCATACAGATTTCTCAAGAGGCAGGTCAGTTGGTCTGGTATTCCCATCTTTTTCAGAATTTTCCAGTTTATTGTGATCCACACATTGTTTATATATCCTTAAATTATCTTCTCAGAATTTTTTCTTAGAGTTTATAATATACATCTGCAGTTAATGATTATCTACTTTCAAATAGTATTATACTGCTTTGTGTGAGATATAAGAACTTTGCAACAGGAAGCTCCCCATCTTCCTCCCATCTTTGTGATATTATTGACAATTTACTTTTATATATGCTATAATGTCCAAATAGAGAAATAATAAATAATTTCTTTATTTCTTTGCATTAGTCCCCATATCTGTCTGATATCATATTCTTTTTATCAAAGAATCTTCTTGAATATTTTCTATAATGCAGGTTTGCTGGTACTATATGCTGTAAAAATTAATTATCCTTCATTCTTGAAATATTTATATTTTTCTTAGTATACAAACTAAGTTAATAGTTCTTTCCCTAATACTTTCTATGTGAGTAGCTATCCTGAATATCTTTATTAGTAAATGAATTAGGTACATAAATGTTCTATAATATTAGTATAAAATTTCTAACACCCATTATTGGAAATTTGTTCTGTGATGTTACTCAATAAACATTCTATGATTAAATAAATGTGTATAGTTTTGGGGCAAATAAAATTAATCAAGCTTTTTTTTAAATAGCCAGACTACTCAGAGCCTTTAACATACTAATATACATTATAAAACTCATAGAGTAGACTGTAATTTTCAGTGTTTCCTAAATTTATTTAATTGCCAAACAATTCTGGAAATGCTGTACATTTTTAGATAGAAAAAAAGAAAAAATGATGACTAACCACCATGAGCCAGGATGTGTTTGTTAGATTACGGAAATTCTTGTGAATAAATGGGCATGGTCATTGCCTTCACAGAGCAATCATATATTTTAAAATAGATTATATTTCTTAAAAGAAAGCTAGAGAATCACTATTCAAAGACTGCTAGATTCATTGCCATATTTATTGTCATTGTTCAGTTGCCAAGTCATGTCCAACTCTTTGTGACCCCCAGACAGTAGCATAGCATGCCAGGCTTCCCTGTCCCTCACTACCTCCCAGAGTTTGCTCAAATCCATGTCCATTGAGTCGGTGATGCTATTTAACCATCTCTTCCTCTGCTGCTCTCTTCTCCTTTTGCCTTCAGTCTTTCCCAGCATCAGGGTTTTTTGTAGTGAATCGGTGCTTCACATCGGGTAGCCAGAGTACTGGAGCTTTAGCTTCAGTACCAATCCTTCCAATGAATACTCAGGGTTGATTTCCATCAGGATTAACTAGTTTGATCTCCTTGCTGTCCAAGGGACTCTTAAGAGTCTTCTCCAATACCACAGTTCAAAGGCATTAATTCTTCACCACTCAGCCTTCTTTATGGTCTAACTCTCACATCCATACATGAGTACTGAAAAAACCATAGCTCTGACTAGATGGACCTTTGTTGGCAAAGTGATGTCTCTGCTTTGTAATGTGCTAGGTTGTGTCATTGCTCCTCTTCCAAGGAGCAAGGGTGTTCTACCTTCATGGCTGCGATCACCTTCCACAGTGATTTTGGACTCCAAGAAAGTTAAGTCTTTCACTGTTTTCACTTTTTTCCCCATCTATTTGCCATGAAAGGATGGGACCAGATGCCATGATCTTAGTTTTTAATGCTGAGTTTTATGCCAACTTTTTCATTCTCCTCTTTCATCTTCATCAAGAGGCTCTCTAGTTCCTCTTCCCTTTCCACCATTAGAGTGGTACCATCTGCACATATGAGGTTGTTGATATTTCTCCTGGAAATCTTGATTCCAGCTTGTGATCTATCCAGCCTGGCATTTCACATGATGTACTCTTGCATATAAGTTAAATAAGCAGGGTGACAGTATACAGCCTTGATGTACTCCTTTCCCAATTTTGAATCAGTCCTTTGTTCCATGTCCAGTTCTAACTGGTGCTTCTTGACCTGCAAACAGGTTTCTCAGGAGAAGGTAAGGTGGTCTGGTATCCCCATCTCTTTAAGAATTTTCTACAGTTTGTTGTGATTCTTAGTCAAAGGTTTTCACACTCTTTGAAGCAGATGTTTTTCTGGAATTCCCTTACTTACTTTGTGTTACTGCCATAATATTTGAAACAAATCATTTTAATGTAAGTATAAAATATAATAAAACTAAATAGAAGCAGCAGCTGCAGCTAAGTCGCTTCAGTCATGTCCAACTTTGTGCAACTCCATAGATGGCAGCCCACCAGTCTCCTCTGTCCCTGGGACTCTCCAGGCAAGAATACTGGAGTGGGTTGCTAGTTCCTTCTCCAATGCATGAAAGTGAAAAGTGAAACTGAAGTCACTCAGTCGTGTCCAACTCCGCGACCCCATGGACTATAGCCTACCAGGCTCCTCTGTCCATGGGATTTTCCAAGCAAGAGTACTGGAGTGGGTTGCCATTTCCTTCTCCACTAAATAGAAGACCAGGCTGTATAAAATGTGAGCACCAGGAGATTAGTATTATAATATATAAAGAATTAACATGAATTGACAGGATAAACATGAAGCCTTAGTTGTAAATGAACAAAGGCTATAAACAGGTAAAACACATAAGTAAAAATGGAGATAGTGAACAAATGTTACAAAAAAATCTATTGTCCCTAGTAATCACAATGACATTTTTGTACCACTTAACATCTATGAATCTGTCCAAATAAAAGAACATCTAAACAAAACAAATAAATCCTGACAGTGTTGTAATCAAACAAACTCTTTGGAAAACATTAAAGACAATACCTATTAATATCCAAAACTAAGCCCATCTGCTCACTGAGTAATAATATCATTATTGGGAATTTTTTCTAAGGGAAAAAATCCAACAGAACAATAAAACTATGTTCATGATCAAATACATGTTCACTGTGACTTTATTTGATACTAAAAATTGGAAACAGCCCCAATTATAATAGCCAAAAGTACATTTGAAAATGTTGTGCTAATTTGGAGGTTGACCATAATTTCTATTATGCATCTATCTCAGACTTTCTGAAAACAATAATAAAAATGAAGTTAATTAGGTGTGCTGCAGTGGGTTTACAAAATCCTACATTCATTATGAGTAACACTTCATGCCTATGTGGGAAAGATTATTATTGTATGATTATAGGTGGGTGATGGCTGCCCTTGGGGTTTGATGGTCAGATGAACTAGCTGCCCCTCAACTGCGATCTAAGTATAATTTTAATATATTAACAAGCAGCCTATCTAAATATAATCTTAATAAATTAACAAGGATATAATGTTTTCTTGTGCTGTAGTATAGATCTAAGGCAAGTTATAAACATTTTGTGACTATATAATCTACAAGTAAGATATTGTTACTTTATTGTTAATAGAATGCCTATCAAATAGTGGTCAAGGAGACAGATAATGAGCAACATATAAAAAAAGATGCTATAACCATGAAGTGGGTACAGAACTCAACTAAGTCTAATTGAAGGCAGTTAGCAGGATTCCATATGGGTGGTGCAGAATTTCATCTATTTAAATCAGTCCACAAAAAAGTTTTTAAAAATGTGTAAAAGTGGAATTTTAAATATTTTCAGGGAATGTTTTAGGGGGTGTAAAATTATATAGCAGCTAAAAGCATTCTTTTGAATTCCCCTGTTGATATGGCAAGCAACTCAGGATTGGGAAAAGCAGCACAGATTTGATCTCACATTCTAGTCCCCAAATTCAAATCAATTATCCAGATCTGCAGTTCTGAATCTTTACCCAAGGAATGTGGCTCTGCTGGAGACGGTAATCTCTACTCCTGGAGAAATGATTTTGCAAACCTAGAACGTTGTACACCTAATTATAGCGGTAATGAAGATCTATAGATAGTGTTAATCCTGCAGCAGTCAGTTTATGCAGAATATATTTTAAGTCACAATGATGATTTATGTTCCTTATATGCAGTCCAAGAAAAGCATATTAGAGAATTTCTGACATGTTAGAGAATCTAATTATTTGCCTTGTTCTTTCAATTAGAGATGCCTGATTGATATTTGTGACAAATTTGACATGAATTAGAGAACGGAATTAATTAAGCTTATTAACAGTTGTTTGAATGCTTACTAAAGTTGTAAATTTGTTATATTTTTAAAAGCTGCCAAGAACTTATAAAAATTGCTTTAGTTTGTAAACTGGCCTTACTGTGAATGTGATGTCTTTAAGAAAAAAAATTAATTTGCTCATGTAGGTTAAAATGTTTAAGGGGAATTTAGTGAAGTAAGTTTTCTGAATGGGTTTTAATAATGACATGAGATCATCTACTAAATTAAACTTAGTTAAAATTAATCAAGAAGTAAAAGTGATTGTACTTATTTTTAATAAAATTATGTAATTCATAAATCAACTAGCAAGAATTTTAAGTTGAATTTATTTAAACTGATTATGTTGAAGAAAATTGGTTGAAGAAAAACTCAGTCTTTTAATTAATTACCATTACAAATTGCATATTTAGACAACTCTAAGTGATTCATTTTGCATATAAAAGCCCTCCCTTGGACATTAAAATATTCACTGACATGTGAAGCCCAACGATAATTGTCAACTGAACTGTCAATTGTCAAAGACAAACGACAAATGTGTAAGGCACTCTGCAAAATCCAGCCCATTATACCATTTGCA
This sequence comes from Budorcas taxicolor, assembly GCF_023091745.1. Taxonomy (NCBI): domain Eukaryota; kingdom Metazoa; phylum Chordata; class Mammalia; order Artiodactyla; family Bovidae; genus Budorcas; species Budorcas taxicolor. The sequence goes on along the minus strand of NC_068913.1, from coordinate 32,152,122 downwards.
TTTAAATAGGGACATTTCTTGCATTTTAAGTAAACACAATATTTAAAAGTATCATATTTATTACAGAAAGGTAGTAAGATAAAAGTATAAGAAAAAAGTAAACATTATCAGTAATTGACCGAAAGATACCCAGTGCTAATATTTTGGTGTATTAGCTCTCAGTCTTTTTTTATATATTTTAATCATTAATTAAAGTACATTAGCAATGTACCATACATGTAGAACATGTGTTTTTTGGTATGTTGCTTCTAAAATTTTAACTTTTTGGATTTCCCTGGTGGTCCAGTGTTTGAGATTGCCCGCCAATACAGGGGACACAGGTTTGATCCCTGGTCCAGGGAGATTCCACGTGCTGTGAGGTAAAGCAACTAAGCCCATATACCACAACAACTGAGCCCACACCTCAGAGCCTGGGTGCTGCATTTACTGAGCCTGCATGCCCAAGAGCCTGTGCTCCACAACAAGTGAAGCTGCTGCAAGAAGAAGCCCGTGCACTGCGACTAGAGGGTAGCTGCTGCTAGCCACAACTAGAGAGAGGCCGTACACAGCAAGGAGATCCACTGCAGCCATGAATAAACAACATGAAATGAAACATCTAAGTTCTTTTTTTAAAAAACGAGCTTTTTACCATGATTTTACATGTCAAGAAGAGAACCAAGAAGCTTTGTTGATGCAAGTGATGGAGGGAGCATGGAATTTGGTGTTAGAAAGGAGGTTTAATCCTGATTTCAATGTTAACTAGCCAGGAAGACCTTGGTCAAGTTTCTCAACACCCCTTAGCCACAGTTTCCATACTTGTGAAGTAGACATGATAACAACTACCTACTTGCTTTTTGAGGAAGTGAAGTATCTATATTTAAAGTGCATAAGGCAGCATCTGATAGAATCCTAGAGATTGGTTTCAGAGGTGTATTTTGGGTAAATATGTGATCTCAAGTGCCTCTGAGGTTAAGGACCATCAGAGACATGGAAGGATCCTTTATTCTCTCTTTTGCACCTATAGTCAAGAGTGTTCATTGTGACTACCAGCAGAGTTGGGAATGTGCTGTAGTAGCGACTCGTGGTGAATACAAGCTAACTCATGATAAGAAATTCAAAAACAAGAAACAAACCAAAGAAAAAAGGATAGTATCACCTGGGCTTAAGTAAAAGCTTTTGTTCTAACCAATTTTATGCATAGTCAGAGAGAAATAATTGAAAGGGACAAAAACAGGTACTTTGGAATGCTCAGCACTTAGGGCCCTGGGGAGTAATAATTATCAAGGGAAAATACCAGCAGGGTGGCCCACAGTTTTCAAAGGGAAACTGGGCTGTATTTGTGTGAGTCCAATTAGTGCAGCTAGTCAAAGCTTGTCAAATTGCAGAATTACAAGTCAGTTTTAAAGAAGGAATTATTTATGTAATTTTAACAATAGTCCATGTCCTGTTCAGTCTGGGAGCAATCTTTTCCAAGAATGTTTCTTCTCAGAAGAGAAACATTTCACTTTCTTTATGACATTCTGTCTTTTTAAAAGAAAAATGAGCCTCACAAAAAGATCTCCTAGAAATGACCAGGAGAAGGCAACTTATTTTCCACATATACATTCTGATTTCTAAGTATTCAAAGCCACCACCTTTTCACCTGAGACTACACTCGCCAAACTTTCCTGACAAGCTTTTTGATCTTTCTTATCATTGTGCTATTTCCAGTGTCAGAACATTCTGGATTGTGCTGGAAACACTATGTAATCACACAAGCTTTCTGTGATCAAAGTTACTGCACCTATTTCATCACTACACTTTTCTAACAAGGGAAAAGAAACTCAAGATACAAGACATCAGTGGGAAATTGGCACTGTATATTGGAGAACCAATGGCACTATATTACACTTCAAAATGAAAGGAGGATACTGATGGCAAAATTCACTTACTTCCACTTTCAAAGGTCAACAGGTAACATCCTGCAAACTAGAGTGATTTTTCAAGTGATCTGTAAATACTTCAAGTGCTTAGAAGTGAATGTTGTAACCTAATCATTTTGGTGACTATAAATTCTCAGACATCATTGCTGTCTTCCCCCTTATATCTGAGCATCTGCACAATGTATATAGTCTTACAGCTAAAGCTGACTATCATGTGATGCTTCTGTATTTCATCTTATAAAATATTTTAACATAATTTTTATCATATGCAGATTAAAGAGATTTTAAGAAAATGGAGTTTTGAATACAAATATATTCCTCATTTTAATTGAAAACAGTATTTAGGCTTAAAAAGACTAAAAGTTGTTTTCCATCAGTTAGTGTCTTATTTGTAGCAGGGCCAAGTGTTGAAAGAAAAAAGCAGAAATGGCCTTAAAAATTTTAAACAATCTATTTTGGTATCAAATGATATTGTTGAGGTTATCTGATACTTGCACTTTTGAGACTTCTAGAGTCAATGTCTTTTCTACTTTGACACACAAAGATTCATGATAGGAATTAGGGAAAAAATAAAAACACTAATAATTAATGAAGTATATAAGTCATATGATTTTAGTCTTTTAAGCAGATACTGGGATGCTTTAAAACTGTAGCATAATGAATGACATAACAAAAGTGATAGTTTTTTTATTCTTTTATTTAGCTAAAAATCTATTTGAAATCAAGAGCCTTGTCTTCTCTCACTTCAGCAAAATAATTTTCATTTCATTAGTTAAAGACAAAGGATTGATTATTCTTACTATTATGGCTCTGTCAAAGGTGGTTTACCCAAGTCAGTTCTTAGGTCATCAATTTTGATGGACTAGACTCTGAAGTAAATTAGGGATTCTAATCCTTAAGAGGTCTCAGTAGACTGAGTTAGTTCACTTAAAGGTATCTTCCAAAAATAATATATATTTGCAAATAGGTTCCCTTTTAAAAGATCTCAGTTTTTCAGTTGCCTGGTTTCTATTTTGAGGAATCGGGTTTGTCTTCAGAGGTTAAGCACTCATCACTGTCTTCTGAAAATGATTAACTCAAGATCAATTGACCTAATTGGGTAGACACAAGTTGTTAGTCCAGGCCAATGGTTCACCCTGTTAAGATCCAATAATCTTGAAAAGAACAGCTCTACTGACAGTCAGAGCCTGAGTGCCCTAACACTAGCACCTTCATTTATGCTGCTAGCCACTGAAAAACTAGGGAAAGGAAAGTGAAAAATCTGTAGATCCCAGCAGAAAAAGTGAAAACCAGTCCTAGTTTATCCTCCAATGTTTTGGGGTATGTGAAAAGGGTCATGCACGGAACAGCATACTCATATTCACAGTTCTAGATCTGCACCATCTGCAAAAATTGGGGGTTTCAGGATGGACTCCATCTAGAAAAAACTGGCCCCAGTGAATGCGAATGGTTTTCTTTTCCCTTGCACACAAGGCAACATTTGACTGCACAGTTTAGTCAAGGAATGAAATAAAGAGCAGCTGCAGCAGCAGCAGAAACAACAGCAAAGATGTAGGAAGGGAAGAAAGAAGCACAGTCAGCTCGACAAATGATCATTCAGCTCAGGGGTCAGCAAACTTAGACTTGAGGGCCAAGTGCATGTTTTTGTAAAATGAAGTTTTCTCAATTGCAGTAAACAGTACACAGAATGTACCATGTCACCATTTTAAGTGTGCAAGTAGCATTAAATACATGCACAGTGCTGTACAGTCATTCCACTATCGATTTCCTGAACTTTTTCATCATCCCCAATTTAAACTCTGTACCTATTCCTCCCTTTCCAGAACCCAGATAATGACTATTATTTTCTGTCTCCATGAATTTGCCGATTCTAGTTACCTCATATAAGTGGAACCATATGGTGTTTGTTCTTTTGTGTCTGGCTTATTTAACTTGCCATAATGTTTCATGTTTCATCCATGTTGTAGCATGTTTACATAAAGTATTATTGGAACACAGTCAGGCCCATTTGTTTACATGTTATCTATGGCCATGTTTACACTACAATGGCAGAACTGAGTAGCTCTGGCAGAGACTTTATCACCTGCAAGGCCTAAGATACTTACTATATGACCCCATACAGAAAAAGTCTAAGCTCTTGGTTTAGATTTAAGAATCCTAAGGACCTTGTTTGTTAGAAGACTATATTATTACTTGTTCATAGCAATTTTGACTTATTTCACCGTCTGGTAAAATAGGATTAATGACCTACTTGTCACACTGTTGTCACTAACAAACAGTCCCAAATGTCAAGATTTAAAATTCTCCTTTCCTCAAGCCTGGTTACAGTGAGGAGGGCTCATTTTCACATTTTACTGATACACATTTTACATAATGAGTCTGTGTGAGAGAGAGTTGATTAGTGAATCGTGGTGCGGAAAGCACTAAAGCATGATGGACAGTCGCAGCCTATAAAATGCTTAATATTTTCTTGCCTTTGTCCTCTTTGGTAATCTGAATGAAGGATTACAATGTTTATGCAATAAAAAGCATGTTTTTTTCTTGTAAATCTGAAAAATCATCTTTTCCCCAGACTATTTGGTATACTTCATTATGTTATATTATTATATTAATTTTTTTGGAGTCTCCTAATTAGTGCCACTAAGTTCTATGTTGACAAGCACAGGCTAACCTGAAAAAAACACTTTTTTTCTGTCATCAAAGTAAATGAAGTAACCAGGAAGGCAATTTATTCTGCAGTTATAAAATACAAATGAAATGATAGATAATGCCACTTCCCATGAGGTCAGGTTTGGGTGATTAGTCCTAGGTTAACAAAATGTATGGTTCTTGGGCAAACATTCCAGATATGATAGCACTCAGTTTTATCATGTATGATAAAAATGGAAAGATCTGAGGGACACTTTATGGAAACCATCAAGGTAATAAGAGCAAACATTTACAGATGTTGACTGGCCCAGTCACTATCCTAGGGACTTTGTGTGTATTAACTTATTGATGCTGAGGCAGAATTACAAAATAGGAACTATTATTACTATTTTCATTTTACAAAAGAGATACTTGAGGTATAGAAATGAATATTTCTAACTTTACTGTTTGTTTGGGGTAGAAGATGGATAATGACTGACTGCTGTGTTTATTCTGTTTCAGCAGCACTTTCTCCACCCAGAAACCCAGAGGACGCAGTTCTTCCAGGGAGGGGCATGTCATGAGGGAAGATCCTCACTTACGTGACAGGTTGGTGACCTCTTCCTGAGTGCTCCCATTCCTGTGTCTGTGCCTCTAGGATTGTCTCTATCACCTTACAATGTACGTGTATTCTTAATGGAAACTGATTCTTCCTTGACCTCGGTTTTTGCCTTCATTCCCTCCCCCAAAACATATACCTCACTGCGTGCAGATCAAACAACTTGGAGATCCTGAAAAGTGTTTTCCTTACATGATTTTGAAACCACCGTTTATTTGATGTGCTACACTAAACATTCAAAAAACTAAGATAACGGTGTCCAGTCCCATCACTTCATGGCAAATAGATGGGGAAACAATGGAAACAGTGACAGACTATTTTCTTGGACTCCAAAATCACTGCAAATGGTGACTTCAGCCTTGAAATTAAAAGATGCTTGCTCCTTGGAAGAAAAGCTATGACCAACTTAAACAGCATATTAAAAAGCAGAGATATTACTTTGCCAACAAAGGTCTGTCTAGTCAAAGCTATGGTTTTTCCAGTAGTCATGTATGGATCTGAGAGTTGGACCATAAAGAAGGCTGAGCGCCAAAGAATTGATGCTTTTGGGATGTTGTGGGGAGGGAGGTGGGAGGGGGGTTCATGTTTGGGATCGCATGTACATCCATGGTGGATTCATGTCAATGTATGGCAAAACCAATACAGTATTGTAAAGTAAAATAAAGTAAAAATAAAAATTTAAAAAAAGAAAAAAAAAGAAAAGTGGTGTTGAAGAAGACTTTCGAGAGTCCTTTGGACTGCAAGGAGATTAAATCAGTCAATCCTAAATAATCATTGGGAGGACTAAGGCTGAAGCTGAAGCTCCAAAACTCTGGCCACCTGATGAGAAGAGCTGGCTTGTTAGAAAAGACCCTGATGCTGGGAAAGACTGAAGGCTGGAGGAGAAGGGGATGACAAAGAACTAGATGGTTGGATAACATCACTGACTCAATGAACATGAGTTTGAGCAAGCTCCGGGAGATGGGCAAGGATAGGGAAGCCTGGCTTGCTACAGTCCATGGAGTCACAAAGAGTCAGACACGAATGAGTGACTGAACAACAACAATACAGTCAAGTTACTCAGTTTTCCTCTTTTAAACCATCTCTGTTCTCCCTTTTAAAAACATTTTGGTAAAATACACATAAAATTTATGATTAGTGACATTTAATAAACTGATCATGTTGTACAATTTTTGCAGCTATCTAGCTCCAGGCATTTTCATCAACACACATAAAAGGGCATACCCATTAGGTGATCATTTTTTATTTCCTGTTCCTGCAGCTCCTGGTAAGAATTAACTTGTTTTCTGTCTCTATGGATTTGCTAACTCTGAACATGTCATAAAATGGGATCATACAATATGTGACATTTTGTGTCTAGGTTCTTTTACATAACATAATGTTTTCAAGGTTGTTCCATGTTGTAGCACGTATCAGTACTTTCCTTTTTTATGACTGAAAAATATCCCACTGTATGAATGTAACTATAGACGGAGGTTCGTGACATTGGACAGGAGAGAGGGATCAAGACCATTCCATGGAAAAGAAATGCAAAAAAGAAAAATGGCTGTCTGAGGAGGTCTTACAAACAGCTGTGAAAAGCAGAGAAGTGAAAAACAAAGGAGAAAAGGAAAGATATTCCCATTTGAATGCAAAGTTCCAAAGAATAGCAAGAAGAGATAAGAAAGCCTTCCTCAGTGATCAATTCAAAGAAATAGAGGAAAACAACAGAATGGGAAAGACTAGAGATCTCTTCAAGAAAATTAGAGATCCCAAGGGAACATTTCATGCAAAGATGGGCTCGATAAAGGACAGAAATGGCATGGACCTAACAGAAGCAGAAGATATTAAGAAGAGGTGGCAAGAGTACACAGAAGAACTGTACAAAAAAGATCTTCATGACCCAGATAATCCCGAAGGTGTGATCACTCACCTAGAGCCAGACATCTTGGAATGTGAAGTCAAGTGGGCCTTAGAAAGCATCCCTATGAACAGGGCTAGTGGAGGTGATGGAATTCCAGTTGAGCTATTTCAAATCCTGAAAGATTATGCTGTGAAAGTGCTGCACTCAATATGCCAGGAAATATGGAAAACTCAGCATTGGCCACAGGACTGGAAAAGGTCAGTTTTCATTCCAATTCCTAAGAAAGGCTAAGTCAAATAATGCTCAAACTACTGCACAATTGCACACATCTCACACGCTAGTAAAGTAATGCTCAAAATTCTCCAAGCCAGGCTTCAGCACTACGTGAACCGTGAACTTCCAGATGTTCAGGCTGGTTTTAGAAAAGGCAGAAGAACCAGAGATCAAATTGCCAACATCTGCTGGATCATGGAAAATGCAAGAGAGTTCCAGAAAAGCATCTATTTCTGCTTCATTGACTATGCCAAAGCCTTTGACTGTGTGGATCACAATAAACTGTGGAAAATTCTGAAAGAGATGGGAATACCAGACCACCTGACCTGCCTCTTGAGAAACCTATATGCAAGTCAGGAAGCAACAGTTAGAACTGGACATGGAACAACAGACTGGTTCCAAATAGGAAAAGGAGTACGTCAAGGCTGTATATTGTCACTCTGCTTATTTAACTTCTATGCAGAGTACATCATGAGAAACGCTGGCCTGGAAGAAGCACAAGCTGAAATCAAGATTGCCGGGAGAAATATCAATAACTTCAGATATGCAGAGGATACCACCCTTATGGCAGAAAGTGAAGAGGAACTAAATAGCCTCTTGATGAAAGTGAAAGAGGAGAGCGAAAAAGTTGGCTTAAAGCTCAACATTCAGAAAACAAAGATCATGGCATCTGATCCCATCACTTTATGGGAAAGAGATGGGGAAACAGTGGAAACAGTATCAGACTTTATGTTTTGGGCTCCAAAATCACTGAAGATGGTGATTGCAGCTATGAAATTAAAAGATGCTTACTCCTTGGAAGGAAAGTTATGACCAACCTAGATAGTATATTCAAAAGCAGAGACATTACTTTGCCAACAAAGGTCTGTCTAGTCAAGGCTATGGTTTTTCCAGTGATCATGTATGGATGTGAGAGTTGGACTGTGAAGAAAGCTGAGCACCGAAGAATTGATGCTTTTGAACTGTGGTGTTTGAGAAGACTCTTGAGAGTCCCTTGGACTGCAAGGAGATCCAACCAGTCCATCCCAAAGGAGATCAGTCGTGAGTGTTCGTTGGAAGGCCTGATGCTAAAGCTGAAATGCCAATACTTTGGCCACCTCATGTGAAGAGTTGACTCATTGGAAAAGACCCTGATGCTGGGAGGGATTGGGAGCAGGAGGAAAAGGAGACAACAGAGGATGAGATGGCTGGATGGCATCCCCGACTCAATGGACATGATTTGAGTAAACTCTGGGAGTTGGTGATGGACAGGGAGGCCTGGTGTGCTGCAGTTCATGGGGTCGCAAAGAGTTGGACATGACTGAGTGACTGAACTGAACTGACTGAGCACACTTCATTTATCCATTCATCAGGTGACAGACATTTGGGTTGCTTCTACTTTTTTGCTATTGTGAATAGTGCTGCTACTAATTTTCCAGTGCAAGTTTTTGTTTGAACATTTGTTTTCAATTCTTTTGGGTATATACCCCAGAGTGTAACTGTTAGGTCATATTATAATTCAATGTTTAACTTACTGAGGATTCACCAAAACTGTTTTCCACAGTGGTTGCAGCATTTTACATTCCTACTAACAAGGTATGAAGGTTCCAATTTCTCTACAGTCTACCAACATTTGTAATTTTCTGTCTCTTTTTTGTTGTTGTTGTTAAACAGCCATCCTAGTGGGTGTGAAGTCATATCTTGTGTCGTGACTTAACTCTTTTGAGTCTTCGAACCTTAGTCACATGATGATATGAGGGATAAACGAAGTCACCCATGCTGAGTACTTGACAAGGTGCTCAGCAAATGTAAGATTTAGTGTTCCTATTGTTGCCCCCAGGTCTGTGTTATCTCTACTGGAAAAGATGGAACAAGCAGGGCTCATATGCTTGGACTTAATTTGACTCTGCATTTACCAACTGTGTGACCTCAAGCAAATAATTTAACCTCGGTGTGATGTGTTTTCCTTGTTCGTATGTTCTAATAGTACTTGCATATCGAGGTTCTTTAGAAGATTAAATGAGTTACTATCAGTAAAGAACAGTATCTGATCTAGAAGGAGGTATTGGCAGTGTTAACTATGTTTACCTCCTTCCTCCACTTTCCAGGGTAATTCCCACTCAGTATCTGAGCTTCGGCTTTGGTTTTTTCCCCCACCTCTGGGAATATTCTCTTAACAAACACCCTACTTCCTCTACCCCACCACAAACATACACACACACACACACACACACACACACACACACACACTTAAGTCAGCTGCCCCTCCTATTTTCTTCCTGAATTTATTGCTTTTGTGGCACTGAACAGATGCTGCGTGTCTTGTCTTTCTGAATCTTTGTGTGCTCAGTATCTAACACAGTACCTGGCCCATAGTTGGTGCTCAATTATTAGCTGAATAAATAAGTGGGATGAATGTTCATCAATTATTATGATGGTAGAGTATTACAGACTTGGTCATCCGTAAGAAATTAATGCCAGGAGAAATATCAATAACCACAGACGCATATGACACCACCGTTATGGCAGAAAGCATATAAGAACTAAAGAGCCTCTTGATGAAAGTGAAAGAGGAGAGTGAAAAGTTGGCTTAAAGCTCAACACACTAAGATCATGGCATCTAGTCCCATCACTTCATGGCAAATAGATGGGGAAACAATGGAAACAGTGAAAGACTATTTTTGGGGCTCCATAATCACTGCAGATGGTGACTGCAGCCATGAAATTGAGATGCTTGTTTCTTGGAAGAAAAGCTATGACCAATCTAGACAGCATATTAAAAAGTAAAGACATTACTTTGCCGACAAAGGGCCATCTAGTCAAAGCTATGGTTTTTCCAGTGGTCATGTATGGATGTGAGAGTTGGACTATAAAAAATGCTGAGTGCCATGCTTTTGAACTGTGGTGTTGGAGAAGACTCTTGAGAGTCCCTTGGACTGCAAGGAGATCCAACCAGTCCATCCTAAAGGTAATCAGTCCTGGGTATTCATTGGAAGGACTGATGTTGAAGCTGAAACTCCAACACTTTGGCCACCTGATGTGAAGAACCAACTCATTTGAAAAGACCCTGATGCTGGGAAAGATTGAAGGTGGGAGGAGAAGGAGATGACAGAGGATGAGATGGTTGGATGGCATCACCGACTCAGTGGACATGAGTCTGAGTAAACTCCGGGAGTTGGTGATGGACAGAGAGGCCTGGCGTGCTGCAGTTCATGGGGTTGCAAACAGTCGGACATGACTGAGTGACTGAAATGAACTGAACTGAAGAAACTAATATTTTCAGGGTATAATGTTGGTATTAAACATGTTGTGAGAAATTTGCTCAATATTGTGAATTCAAGGTACTAAAGAATTTTAAATAAAGAGTTATTGGAACTTAAGAAATGAAATTGTACATATCAAATTAATGCACTGAGAGAGGCTAGATATAATGTGCTTTAAATACTGCATGCAAGCTCTATGTTGACAAACTTAGGGGAAAAAAAAACTGCTGATACACTGAACACTTGATGTAATTATGTATATCTAGAAAAATTCCATAATATACCTATTTTAATGGGGCTCTTGAGACATCAAATATGGAAAACTTCTGAGAATAAAAAAACTGCAAAGATACTTCCCATGTTAAAATCATTATCCTTGGTTGAGTTAAGGAATAAAGTACAACAGAAGAGGGGAGAAAGAAAGCTTTTTGTTATTAAAACAATGATTTTAAAGCTGTGTAAAGAATATCATCTTCCATTAAATGGGTAGGGACATATAGTGTATAGTGTAACATATGGAAATTTTACAATAATATTGACTCAATAATAGAGAATGGGATAGCCAGTAAAAATAAGTTATTAAAAACAACACATTTAAATTTCAAATAATTAAATATAAAACAAAACTTATCTATTTGATCATATAGATTTTAGCAATCTTGAGATCATACTGCTGAGGTACACAGGTTAAAACTTGGTTAGAGGAGATTAATAAGACAACACAGTCTGTTCTGATTCCATTCACACTGCTATGAATACCACAGACTGAAGGGCTTATAAACGACAGAAATTTCTTTCTCACAGCTCCAGAAGCCAGAAGTCTGGAATTAAGGGACCAGCATGTTCAGTTGACATTCCTCTTCAGGGTGGCAGATTTCTTGTTTCCTCATGAGGTGGATAGGGAGCTAGGGATCTCTCTGGGTCCTCTTTTATAAAAGCTAATCCCACTCATGAGGGATTAGCTCATGACCTAATCACCTCCCAAACAGCCCAGCTTCCAACACCATCACTTTGTGCGTAAGGATTTCAATATGTGAATTTTAGGGGGAATTTTACGGGGAAACAAATTCAGATCAAAACCCTCAGTATTTGTTAAACTTATTGTATGTACATACAATGTACACTTTAGCATCTCTATGGTGTTTATGTAGTTTTAGTTTCATATGATCTTTATTTTCTAAGATGTAGAAAAGACAATTCTTCAACTCTAGTGACTATTTCTTGGGAAATTAATTAGGAAAATTATAAGTAAATATTGTCTGTTCTGCATGCTTCTACAAGAGAATTCACATTTTTGATGAGAGGGTAAGAGTAACTCCAAGTGAAATAAAAAGTTCCAGAAACTAAATATTAACTTGGTGCCAATATTGGGGCCAACAGATTAAATGTCCTTTCTCCTCAGCCAAAGTTTTCAGATATCTCCTTGCTTTTCCTTAAAATAAATCCCATTCTATGATAAAAGGCTTTAGGATTGTGCAGATTTCCTCATCTTCAAATTATCAAAAGTACCAAATGATGCTATAAATAGCTCAAGTCAACTTAAAGAGCAAATTAAAAAACAGTTTTTGAGATTCTGTTGCTTATCATGTTAGTTATTGTTGGGAAGGTAAATATTATAAGACAAGGATTCTGTTCTTTAAAAGTCTTCAGTCTACTTGCGAAATAAAATTTACACATAAAAAGGGACACACAAAGCAAGAGAATAAATGTTATTTTGTGAATCACACATATTGTGTATAAAATAAGTAAAGAGGGGGAGGAAAGTGACAAGGGAGAGAAGACCATTTAGATTTTCATCCTTACCAGGGCCCTTCACTGAAACAAGCCAGCTGGGTTAGAGGGAGTTGGAAGAGGATGCTTCAGCTGACAGGTACACAGACTACCACTCAACCGGGATGCCAAAGCAGTGGCTGGTGGAGTCCTGATATGTAATCAGATTCAACGTCAGGATTCTTCTAGCAAATGCTCTAGATTAAAGGTCTGTGGACTCCTCATTGGGCTGCTTGGGAATATCTTCATGGTGATATTCATGTGGCAAAAATTGTTTTCTCCAAATCACATGCAGCTATGAGGGTGCTTCTGTCAGCAGAGGTAGACAGAGGTACGTATGGGAAAGCAAATAATCGGACAGTTGGCAGTCCATGTAAGAGAGAAAGTCAAGATAGTGGAGAGGGGTATGCAAGGAAAAGTTTTAAGAACAGCGAACCAGAATGCACTGTGATTTGGGTGAAGGTTAACAGAGGCAGGATGTGGCCAAAAATGTGTTCATCTGCCAACAAAGGACAAGTCAGCTAGAAAGGAGAATGTGGTCTAAAAACCCTCAATTAATCCAGGAAGACAAAACACTTCAAATGCAGAGCCTCTACATTTTAGAAGAAAACCATTTTGACCTGGATAATATAGAATGGGTCCAAGAAAACAAACAAACAAACAAACAAAAAACAGAATGGCTTCAAGCATCATGAGAAATTCTCAAGTATTCTTGTTGCAGAGTTAGTAAATTCACCTGTGGACAAAGGAAAGAGAAAAACATATACAGTGTCAAATAATGACATGAAGAGCAGCAAAATGAGGTTGTACCTTTGTAAGCTGAGTTCATAGAGTTTATGCCCCAGATAGCTAGACATGAGCAATGAGAGAATCTGTGATATGTTAAGGACCAATAGGTAAATGCTTACACAGAGAAATAAAGGACATCCTGAAAAGGAAAAGTTTCTATTTCCACAGGGGTAGTATAATGACAGGAAGTTTTCTGACTGGAGATACTTGTCTATTTATGCATTTAATTTGTGTAGAAATTCAATTACCCAAATATGGGCTTTCCCTCTGCTCATATTAGAGTAGTTCTTAAACTACCTGACTCTTTGCATGTCTGACTCTTTGTGACCCCATGGACTGTATCCTTTCAGGCTTCTCAGTCCATAGGATTTTCCAGGTAAGAATACTAGAGTGGGTTGCCATTTCCTACTCCAGGGGATCTTCCCCACCCAGGGATCCATTTCACATCTCTTCTGTCTGTTGCACTGGGAGGTGGATTCTTTACCACTGCGCCATCAGGAGAATTCTGAATTCCAAACAAAACTGGAGACTATGACTAGAAATTTCCTTTATATACCATCTAGGTCTGTGCAGTACAGCTAAGATACACCTTAGATGATTTCTCTGATGCAGATGTCATGGTTGGGAATGACTGAAGATGATGGAAAAAGCACAGGGTTTAGTATCATGATCTGGATTTGAAGCCAGCACCACAAATCACTAGCTGTGATGCTCCGGATTCATTTCTGAGCTTCACTGAGAAACTGTCTCATTTCTTTTGTATAAAATAAAAATAGAAATATAGTAATATTATTAGATGGTGGTTATTATTAATGATAACTTATAGAAAGTGTCAAGGGGAATGCATGATACATACCTAATACTCAATAAGCAATGCCATTTTTAGAAGTGTCTAAAGACTTATCACTATAAAACTCATTATCGTCATTTTCAAATGTACTATTTTCTTCTCTCCTAGGAATCAGTGGGAAAAAAATTTTGTCACTCTTCACATTTCTTTCTTCATTGACTCCAAGGTGATATTTCTAAGACAACTTGTCATGAGTGCATTTTACTGTTCTCCTGGTATTTTTTTTTTTCTTTTTACTTATTCTGGTAGTGCTGAAGCAGGTTGCATTTTATCACTTTTGAGCTTATTTCTACTGGGCAAAGAGGAGCAACTTTCACTCCCTCAACCTGGAATAGAACAATCAACAACCAGTATTGTTCCACTATGGGTTACTTTAAATCATCCTTTAGGTTCATCTTGGATATAAAGCATAAAGGCAACGAAAAAAAGTATCTAAGAATGACAGCTTAGAATTTTCTCTTCCCTGTTCAAAGAGTCCTGACTATAAGAAATCGCAGCCATCTAATCCTATTGAAACTTGTCACTCCTATGGTCAAAATGATACATGTCAGTTGCTTCCATTTAATGATGTCCCTGCTTTGATCAAGTTTTTCACTTTTAATAAAGTGACTTGTGGCAGAATTTAATGATTTTATGAACCTCTTTTTGGCTTCAAGAAAAGGACTGTCATTTTACACTGGTCATATTTCCCTGTCCACTTCTTCAGTGACTGAGTGATGGTTAGTGTTTAGAGAGAGTTGTTATTTTGAGTGCTGCCTGCAGATTGCAATAATTCACTTGTGAAGTGTTTAAGCAAGGCAGCTGATAAATCACAAAATTCTTCCCTTTCCCCCAGGGATCAGCTCTTGAAACTCATAAGGGAACTGAGGAAATTACTTTCTGATATCTCTTGGAATTATGTGGCATCCTAAGGTGCTGCTCCTCAGGGGAGAAAAACAAAGCTCAACATCTTCAGTGGGAAACTAGCAGATCTATGAGCAATCTAGCTAAGAATGCCCTTGATTTACAACTATATATATATATTCACACACACATATATATCTTTTAAAAATCTCATAGTACACATATCTAGTTGCCCAACATTGGAGTTTTTCTAGGTGTCAGTCTGCTATACCTTTCAGGCTCCAATACCCTCACTTTAAGCAGTCCCACAGATGTGCACAAAATGAATCTGACACTGATTAACCCAGATATTGCAGCCTTCTGCCAAAGAGCTGCTGAAGTGTTTCCATGTCAAGGCTGACTCTCTCGTAACGGTGGCTAACGACTTTGTGCCCTAACTAGATACGGCCATGGGGTTACTGCTGCTCTGAGAGCAAGAAGGAAACCATAATTTATCTGATGTGGCTTTTTTGCTGAGGTGCATGCTAGCATTGACAAATGGCAAGCCATTGTGCAAAATCCTAAGTAAGTTTCATGCAACTAAAGAGCCATCACTTCCGCTGTCACATATACCTCCTGTACTGTTTAAAGCAGTGTGGCAAAACACTGAAAATTAGGATGCAATGATGGATCTCTTTATACATGGAGAAAAGTTACTGTATAAACCCTATGATAAATAAATAAATAAAATTAAACTACAGTTAAATATGGTCAATTTTATTATCTACATTCATATTATAGGCATTGTAACTATTCTTGAAAAGTGAAAGTAAGTTGCTCAGTCATGTCCGACTCTTTGCGACCCCATGGACTGGAGCCCACCAGGCTCCTCCGTCCATGGGATTCTCCAGGCAAGAATACTGGAGTGGGTTGCCATTTCCTTCTCCAGGGGATCTTCCCAATCCAGGGATCGAACCCAGGTCTCCCGCATTGCAGGCAGACACTTTAACCTCTGAGCCACCAGGGAAGCCTGTAACTATTATTAATGCTTCCTAATTCATTCATACATTTGGACACGCACACTACAAGTATGTATTAAATCCCTACTATGAGTAAATCATTGCACAAGGAAATATGCAGGGTATAAAGATGAATCAGATATAGTCGCTGACTTCAACAGCTTGGTAAGACACTGAAGCAAGAGCTAAAAAAACTTATATACCAAAAGCTCTAACAGAAGAGAGCATGTGCTGTAATAGAGCTTTGTAGGTTGTCAGAGATGAAGACCTTGCTCCTGACTATGGTAACGCAGGAAAGCCTGCAGAAGCAGCAGCTGGTGGCAGGGTATGAACTCTGTAGAGAAAGTATAACTTTGATGGTCAGAGATGATTTCAGCAGAGAAAGGAACATGAACAAACGTACAGAGATGGGCAACAGCCATGCACTCTGGGGGACAAGCAAGAGACTAGCTTGACCAGAAAACATAAAATCTATACAAACTGGAAAGCTACCTTGGTTTCACAATGTGGAGGGTCCCAACTGTTAGAAATTTGCTATTTTTTAAATAATGAAAAACTGTTTAGGTTTTTAAATTGGAAAGTGACATGATTAAAGAAATGTGTCACGAAGATTAATTTGGTGGTGACATATACCGTGAATTATACGTCTTCATTTTTGAGATGAGCATGCTAAAGAAGCCCCTGAGGCAATTATCTGCTATTGTCTTTATTTTCCAATCTAATCCTCTTCCCTTTAGCTTGAAAAATCAGAGGTGACTATACTACTCACACACAACTATTCATAGTCATCATCAGTATTTTTCATTCTTAGAGATTTAATAAGATTTCCTTTCCCTCATATTGTCTGCCCTCCCTCCTTTATCAGTGATTCTCAAAATTTTCTGAGTTGATTACCTTACTATACTTTGATTTCATACTACTGCCTCTTGATGCTCAAAGATCTGGAATTAAGTATCACATTATTTTAAAACTTTTACAATAACTTCTAGAAACCTGGTGATAAGTGCTAGTAATTACTGTTCTCCAAGATATGACAAACCTAGATGTATTAAAAAGTGGAGACATCACTTTGCTGACAACAGTCCACATAGTCAAAGCTATGTTTTTCCAATAATCATGCACGGATGTCAGAGTTGGACCATACAGAAGGCTGAGTACCAAAAAATTGATGCTTTCAAAGTGTGCTGCTGGAGAAGACTCTTGAGAGTCCCTTGGACTGCAAGGAGATCTAGCCAGTCCATCCTAAAGGAGATCAGTCCTGGGTATTCGCCGGAAGGACTGATACTGAAGCTGAAGCTCTAATACTCTGGCCACCTGATGTGAAGAGCCGACTCACTGGGAAAGACCCTGATGCTGGGAAAGATTGAAGGCAAAAGAAAAGGGCAACTTAGTGACTGAATAACAAGAAATAAGAACAGGATAACTGTTTTTGTGATATTCTTTGGATTGCAAGAAACAAATACTCAAGCTAGCTAAGTCACAGGAGGTAGATGGCATAGGGAAAGAAATGGCAAGTATACATGAGTAACAATAGCAACTGAAGTGTCATGGGGTTCCAGAAACAGGATACATACTCAAGTTGAGTTTTAGAAGAGTTGACACTTGATGTACAGCTGCTTTAGGTGCCTTAGAAGGAGTTTGAAGAGTTTCACTCTGGTGCTCTGCTATTAACATGATCTAGCTTCTCTTGTATGTCAACTAGTTATCCTCTTCTTGTTGAATTATATATTCATCAAGGTTTCTGATTATTCACAGCTCTGCTTTCTGGGAACTTGGGTGCCTCATAATTGCTTATGGCCTTGGCCCTACCTGTGGCTCTCCAAGCACATCCTTTCCGCATCAGCTCCTCTACTAACTGCTTGATTCTTTCTAAGGTTCTAAAACAAAATTCCCAAGAATGAGGATCTAACTAATCAAGCTCATTGCTTTATGCCAAGTATGAGGTCACTGCTCAGACTGGCCAAATCTACTGATGTTTGGAGGTCAACAGGACAGAAATGGTAAAATGTCCAGCAAAATTTGTATCCCCTTCCCACAATACAGCACTGCCATTCAAAAGTGCCTGTATTTACTCTTTTATCTAGTGTAGCCATGTCACCAGTTCTTGACAACAGATTATGAACAGAATGTGTGTCACTTAAGGCAACTGAAAGGTACTATCTGTTCTAAACTCCTTCTCTTGCTACAGACAATAGTGGAATCACAAGACAAAAAGAGCCTGGGTCACTGAATCACCATGTGGAGGATGGCCACCAATACACCTGGAATATCTACAATAGACTCCAACTCCTGAGTCTCAAAGTTCTACCAGCAAGACTGAAATTTTGAGGTTTATTTGTCAAAGCACTTAGCACACCTTGACTCTATGTAGTCATAGAAAAGGTTATTATTTTTGTTTCCAAAGAGTGCTATAACATGGCTTCTCTGATAGCTCAGTTGGTAAAGAATCCACCTGCAATGCAGGAGACCCCGGTTCAATTCCTGGGTTGGGAAGATCCACTGGAGAAGGGATATGCTACCTACTCCAGTGTTCTTGGGCTTCCCTTGTGGCTCAGCTGGCAAAGAATCCACCAGCAATGTGGGAGACCTGGGTTTGATCCCTCGGTTGGGAAGATCCCCTGGAGAAGGGAAAGGCTACCCACTCCAGTATTCTGGCCTGGAGAATTCCATGGACTGTATGTATAGTTCATGGGGTCACAAGGAGTTGGACACAACTGAGCGACTTTAAAAAATTAAGAGTGCTATAACATAGCACCATAAACTAGGTGGTTTAAAACAACAGAAATTTATTCACTCATAGTTGTGGAATCTGGAAGTTTGAAGTCAAGGGGGCTTCAGGGACATTTTGCTTCCAAAGGCTCTCGGGAAAAATCTTTCCTTGCCTCTTCCTACTTCCAGTAGTGGCCAGTAATCCTGCTGTTCCTTGGTGAGCAGCTGCATCACTCCCGTCTCTGCCTCTGTTGTCACATGGTCTCTATGTCTGATCTGTCCCTGTGTCTGAATCTCTCTCCCCTTTCTCCTATAAAGACACCAGCCACTGAGTTTGAGGGCCTATCTTGATCCAGTACGGCCTCATCTTAACCAGTTATGCTTACAAAGGCCCTATTTTCAAATAAAGTCACATTCTGAGTTTCAAAGTGGACATGAGTATTTGCAGGACACTGTTCAATTCAGTACAGTCATCTAGTACAAAATGTGGCTCTGTAGAGTGCTTCTTTAGGCAAGTTGTTATTATGATCAACTTATACATAAAATTGCAAAAAATGTTATTTGTCTAACCTGCTGGAAAAAAAAAAAATGCTTAACACAAGAGTGAAGGTTTTGAGAGCCAGTGTGCTATTTGAGTTTCACATGCTTCTGTGCCTCAGTTCCAGGTACCACCACTAAGTTGCAATCAAAAGAAGCCTGCTTTGAACCGAACTCACATAAATCCAATTCTGTCTCATTTATTTGTTAAAAAAAAAATTTAAAGGCAGATGAAATTCCTCTCTTTATTGAACTTAAAGTTTAGCAAGGAAGTCAGATACCAAACATTAATTATGCAAATAATTATTTAAGTGGCTTCCGTGGGTGGCTCAGATGATAAAGAATCTACCTACAATGCGGAAGACCCAGGTTCAATCCCTGGGTTGGGAACCCCTGGAGAAGGAAATGGCAACCCACTCTAGTATTCTCGCCTGGGAGAAGCCCATGAACAGAGCCTGATGGGCTGCAAGTCCATGGGGTCTCAAAGTGTGGGATACGACGAGTGACCAACATTTTCACTTTCAGGACTGTAATACACACACTGAAGGAGACTACAGATGTAATATGAGTATGAGATCTAACCAAGCCCTCTACTCTGGGGGAAAATATCTAAGCTGAAACTGAGGAGACATCTGCCGTGTGTGTTTGTACAACACCCGAGGGCATCTTCTACACTGTAATCTATGTGACTAGTACTCCTGGATCTTTTGCAGAGCCCAACCGATAAAGCTGAACATGCTACTCCTGCTGCGGCCAAGTCGCTTCAGTCGTGTCTGACTCTGTGCAACCCCATAGACGGCAGCCCACCAGGCTCCCCTATCCCTGGGATTCTCCAGGCAAGAACACTGGAGTGGGTTGCCATTTCCTTCTCTAATGCCTGAAAGTGAAAAGTGAAAGTGAAGTCGCTCAGTCGTGTCCGACTCCTAGCAACCCCATGGACTGCAGCCCACCAGGCTCCTCCATCCATGGGATTTTCCAGGCAAGAGAACTGAACATGACAGCCCTGAAAAATATTAGGTAGGAATTAAATGAAGCAACTTAAGCTGGTGGTGGCGGGGTGGGCGGGGGGGTGAGGGTAGCTACTGATAGTGCTAAAAGAAGGCAGATAGTCATGGAAGAGGGAACCACATATTACACGACCCAGATGTGGGAAGGTAACTCGTGACATGGGGGAAATTATCTACACTCTCAAAACCTCAACTATTTTATTGGTGAAACCAATAAAATTAGTTTTATTAATGGGATAACAGTACTCCACTGGCAGAGTTATTGTGAGACACTGATGCTCCGTGAGGAGTGTTCAGTCTCTGTTTCCTTTTTTTCTTTATTTCCTAGAAACAAACTGAACTTGGGGTCACCAATGTGACATTTAACAAATAGCAGCTAACTAAATTCACACCTCTACCACCAACACTCAAGGTTCTAGGACTACCAATGATTGCTAAGTAAGGTTTGCTTTCCAGGCAACCTGTGTGAGAAAGGAAGGCCATATCTGGACAAAATGAACACATTCATCTTGAGATGATCAAAAAGAGAACTGAAATTAAGCCACTGCCCTCCCTAATGCACAGTCCGTACCCTTCTCCCCACCCACACTCCTGTGATCTTCTCCCCTACCACATCTGACACTTCGATATTTCAGGAAATAGCTTATGCTGTTCTTTTCCTATGTTCCTACTATATTTTTTCAACATTTTAATCTTCTTTTACCATGATAAAATATACAAAACATGAAATTTACCATTTAAACCACTTTTCAGTGTATAATTCAGTTCAATTAAGTATATTAATGATGCTATGCATTTCCAGAATGTTTTCATTGTCCTGAACAGAAACTTTGTACCCATCAAACAATATCTTACTCGTTCTCCTTTCCCTCAGCCCCTGGTAAAGTCTATTCTTTCTGTCTCTATGAATTTGCCTATTCTGGTACCTCATATGTGGAATCATACAACATATGTCCTTTATGTCTGGCTTATTTCCTTTACACAATGTCTTCAATGTTCATCCATGTTGTAGCATGAATCAGAATTGTTTTCCTTTTTATGATACATACCACATTTTGTTATACTATTCTTTCTTGTATAATTATTGTAATGCTATATAATTTTCCTGTTTTCACTAGCTTGTGGGCACCATGATGGCAGATGTAGTGGGCAGAATTTCTGCAATGGATCTCCACAAATGTCCTGCCTATCTGTGAATATGATGAGCTATCAATCTTGAGATTGTTTTGTTATATGGGAAGACGGGATTAGCCGGGGAGGCCCATTAAAAGCATAGAATTTTCTCTAGCTGGTGACTGAAGAGGAAGGCAGAGAGATGCAATGCACGAGGGGTATCCAACACTCCATTCGAAGATGGAGAGGTCATGTGTAAAGAAATGTGGATGACTTTTGATTGTGAAAAATGCTGACAGAGGCCCTGGAAGAGACACAGCAAAGAAACTGAAGACCTCAGTTTTATAATGGCAAGGAAATGAATTCTGCCCACAACATGAATGAATTTGGAAATACATTTGTCCTCAGAATCCGTACCTGAGATCTGAGCCTTGATTTTGGCCTGGTGAGACTCTCCCAGGCTGGACTTTTGACATACAACTGCTGCAAAATTGGGAGCTAATGACTGGGTGTTAGGTTACTAAATTTGTGGTAATTTGTTACTGAGCAATAGAAAACTACTACAGCAGGCACTCTGCCTTTTTATGTTTAATCCCCAGTGTTTAGCCTAGTGCCTGGAACTGATTAGCTGCCCAATAAATGCTAACCAAATAAACTGAAGGAAGTGGCAAGAGGAAAGGATGATAGAAGGAGGAGATAGAGGAGGAAAAATGAAAAAAGAATGAAAAATGGAGGGGGATGAAGAAAAAAAATGATCCAAATCACGAGTAGGGGAGAACATTGAAAGTTGATCTTCACTGGAGTGCATGATGGAAATGTGTCTAAAGCATATCTGGATTATCCTTTACCTCCTCTAGAAATTCAGATGTCAATGTTCTTTTTATTTTTACTAGATGTTTTGATTATTTAATTGTGTAAACTAGCCATTTGTTTAGTGTCCTTTGGCATGACTTGGCTTAAATGAACCGAAATCATAAACATGATACTATTTTAATTAAGAACAATTTAGATTTAAGGCTTGAACGTTCATTTTATGATCTTTCATACGCCTGGATGGTGAAGAATGACCTGCTGGTTAAAGTCCCCAAGGGCAATAAGTCAAAGGGAATTGGGACATTAATGTGTCCAGATTTTGAAGGAACTTGAAATAAATAATTGTAAATTATTTTTGTGAAATTATATGCCTTATTCTATTCTAAGAAACAAAGAATGAGTTGATCCCTTGCATGACCACTCATCTGAATTTTAAATAATGTAAACAGATGCCGAAGCTTTTGATATTTAAAATGTCACTTTTAGAGTTCCTCACATAAAAACGAGGGTAATTTCCTTAACTGAAAGTATCTTCCCATCCACATGCTACAGCCCTTGTAATTCTACCATTATACATTCATTTCTTTGGATTAAACACTGATGTTAAACCTTATGAAACACAGTCATATTACCAGAAGGAGTAAAATGTAAATTCATTGATCTTTAAGTACTAATAAATGTATCAGATTATCTTTCTCTTCTTTGCACATAAGCAATGAAAATCTGTTTGTATAGGGCAACAATGAAAAGAAACTAGCCTCAAAAGCAACTTTACTTTTATGGAATTATCTGTAGAGGAGTCCCTGGTTGAAAAATTGTGATTGAGTATGAACTTAGATTTCATAACCTGATCTACTACACGGTCAAAGGCATGCTGAAAGGTTGACATAGAGCTTAGGGGCTTCTTTTATCTGATGAGACACATAAAGAGATCATGCCCATCATGAGATGTTTCTTAAAATGCTTTTTGCCATGAATGCTATTCCTTTATTTCCTTATTACAAATGATAAATCATATCTCTCCTCCCCACTTTATTGAGGTATAACTGACAAAGAAGATGTCTGTTTTTCACTATGACAGACTGACAGTCTCATCTAGCTGAAGAAAAACAGGAATATCTTTGGGTGTGTGACTCAAGAACAGAAGAGTGCAGACTTCAAACAGAGATAGAAGGCTCTCATGTCGTGTTCACAGAAACCTTGGCTTCTCTGTCCTGCTCTCTCTCTTCCTGTCTCTGTGTTTCTCTCTTCCTTCTTTATCCACTGCCCACCTTCTCCAATCTTCTTTCTCTCTCTCTTTTCCTTCTGTGTACCATGTGTCAAATCTACCTTTCCCTGTGTTGGCTTTATTCTCTGGGGATTTCTTTTCCTTGCTAGAACAGATGGTATCCTACAGTGCTCCGAAGATGTATTCTGCTTTCAGTTCAGTTCAGTTCAGTCGCTCAGTTGTGTCCGACTCTTTGCGACCCCATGAATCACAGCACGCCAGGCCTCCCTGTCCATCACCAACTCCCAGAGTTCACTCAGACTCACATCCATCGAGTCGGTGATGCCATCCAGCCATCTCATCCTCTGTCATCTCCTTCTCCTTCTGCCCTCAATCCCTCCCAGCATCAGACTCTTTTCCAGTGAGTCAACTCTTCACATGAGGTGGCCAAAGTACTGGAGTTTCAGCTTTAGCATCATTCCTTCCAAAGAACACCCAGGACTGATCTCCTTTAGAATGGACTGGTTGGATCTCCTTGCAGTCCAAGGGACTCTCAAGAGTCTTCTCCAATGCCAAATCATAGATCATAGAAAAAGCAAGAGAATTCCGGAAAATATCTACTTCTGTTTTACTGACTATGCCAAAGCCTTTGACTGTGTGAATCACAGCAAACTGCAAAATTCTTAAAGAGATCGGAATACCAGACCACTTTACCTGCCCCCTCAGAAACCTGTATGCTGATCAAGATGCAATAGTTAGAACTGGACGTGGAATGATAGACTGGTTCAAAACTGGGAAAAGAGTATGTCAAGGCTGTATATTGTCACCCTGCTTATTTAACTTATATGCAGAGTACATATTGGGCTGGATGAATCACAAGCTGGAATCAAGATTGCCGAGAGAAATATCAATAATCTCAAATATGCAGATGACACCACCCTAATGGCAGAAAGTGAAGAGGAACTAAAGAGCCTCTTGACATGGGTGAAATACCAAAGTGAAAAAGCTGGCTTAAAACTCAACATTCCAAAAAACTAAGATCATGGTATCCAGTCCCATCACTTCGTGGCAAATAGATGGGGAAAGAATGGAAACACTGACAGACTTTATTTTCTTGGGCTCCAAAATCACTGTGGAAGATGACTGCAGCCATGAAGTCAAAAGATGCTTGCTCCTTGGAAGAAAAGCTATGACAAACCGAGATGGCATATTAAAAAGCAGAGACATCACTTTGCCAACACAGGTCCATATAGTCAAAGCTATGGTTTTTCCAGTAGTCATGGATGGATGTGAGAGTTGGACCATAAAGAAGGCTGAACGCTAAAGAATTTATGCTTTCAAACTGTGGTGTTGGAGAAGACAGTTGAGAGTCCCTTGGGCAGCAAGGAAATCAAACCAGTCAATCCTAAAGGAAGTCAGTTCTGAATATTCATTGGAAGGACTGATGCTGAAGCTGAAGCTCCAGTACTCTGGCCACTTGATGTGAAGAACTGACTCACTGGAAAAGAGCTTGATGCTGGAAAAGACTGAGGGTAGTAGGAAAAGGGAGCAAAAGAGGATGAGATTGTTGGATGGCATCACTGACTCTATGGACACGAGTTTGAGCATAGAGAAAGACAGGGAAGACTGATGTGCTATAATCCATGGAGTCACAAAGAGTTGGATATGACTTAGCGACTGAACTACAACAACCATACAATTGATGTCCACCTATTTCACCCACCCAACAAAACTATTCCCCTCTGGTAACCACGCATCTGTTCTCTGTATCTATGAGTTTGTTTTCTTTGCTCATTTGTTTTGTTTTTAAGATTTCACATGTGGGTTATTTCATAGGAATTTTCTTCTCTGTCTGATTTATCTCAATTAATATAATATCTTCAAGGTATATTTATGTCGCAAAAGCAAGGTATCATTTTTTAAGCTTGAGTAATATTCCATAGTGTGTGTGTGTGTGTGTGTGTGCGCATATCACATCATCTTTACCCCTTCAACTTTCCACAGATACTTAGGCTGCTTTCATATCTTGGCTACTATAAACAATGCTGTGATGGGGCACATATATTTCTTTTCAAATTAGTGTTTTCATATTCTCTAGATAAGTACACAGAAGTGAACTAGCTTGATCACATGGTGGTTCTACTTTTAATTTTTTTAGGAATCTCCATACTTTTATCCGTCGTGGCTACACCAGTTTACATTCCCACGAACAAGGCACAAAAGTTCCCTTTTCTCAGCCTCCTTGTCAACAACTGCTCTTTCCTGTCTTCTTGAAGATAACCATTCTGACAGGTATAAGGCAATATCTTGTGGTTGGATTTGCATTTTCCTTATGGTAAGTGCTGTTGACCATTTTCACACACGTGTTGGCCATTTGTGTGTCTTCTTTGGAAAAAATGCCTATTTAGCTCCTCTTTTTAAAAATTTGTTTGTTTTTTGTTGTTAAGTTGTATTAGTCCTCCATATATTTTAGGTATTAACCCTTTATTGAATACATAATTCAAAATATCTTCCCCCATTCACTAGGTTGCTTTTTAATTGTAATGACGGTTTCCTTTGCAGCATAGAAGTTTTTTGTTTGGTGTAATTCTGTTTATTTTTGCTTTTGTTTCTCCTGCTTTTGGAAGTAGATACAGAAAAACACTGCCAAGACTGATTTCAAGTAGCTCACCACATATGTTTTCTACCAGGAATTTTATGGTTTGGGGTCTTACATTGAAGCCTTTAATCCATTTTGAGTTCATTTTTTTCTATATGTAAGAGAGTGGTCTGGTTTTATTCTTTTATATTTGGATGCCCATCCCCCCCAAAAACAGTTACTGAAAAGACTGTTTCCCCCATAATATAATCTTGCCTCCTTTGTGATACACTGATCATATAAACATAGATTTATTTCTTGGCTCTCTATTCTGTTCCATTGATCTGTGTGGCCCCCCCCCCCCTTTTTTTTGGTGCCCTTACTAAACAGTTTGATTATCATAACTTTGTAATATGGTCTGAAGTCAGGGAGTATGATACTTTCAGCTTTGCTTTTCTTTCTCATTGCTTTGGCTTCTCAGGATCTTTTGTGTCTCTGTACAAATCTAAGAATTTTGTTCCAGCTCTGTGAAAAATCACATTTAATAGACTTCACTGAACCTGTAGACTACTTTCAGCAGTATGGACATTTTAACAGTACTAATTTTTCTAATCCATGAGTTAACTATATCTCTCCATTTATTTGTATCTTCTTCAATTTCTTTTAATGGTATATTACCATTTTCAGTGTATAAGTATTTCATCTCCTTAGTTAAATTTATTCCTAGGTATTTTATCTTTTTTGATGCAGGTGTAAATGGAATTTTTTTCTTAATTTCTCTTCCTGATAATTAATTATTAGTGTATCAAAATGCCATAGATTTCAGGGTACTGGTTTTATATCTTGTAACTTTACTGAATTCATTATTTCTAACTTTTTTTAAAGTGGAATCTTCGGGATTTTCTGTATATAGCACCAGTCATATATGAAGTGATGATTTTACTTCTTCCTTTTTTATTTAGATACCTCTTGTTTTATTTTTCTTGCCTAACTGTCATGGCAAGGACTCCCAATACTACGTTAAATAAAAACAGTGAGAGTGGGCATTCTTCTCTTGTTCTGATCTTAGAAAAAAAGCTTTGAACTTTTCACCACTGAATACGGTATGAGTTGTGGGTTTGTCATAAATGATCTTTATTATGTTGAGGATGCTCCCTCTATATCTACTTTGTGGAGAGGTTCTTAACATAAATGGATGTGGAATTTTGTGAAATGCTTTTTGTCAGTCTACTGAGATGATGTGATTTTTATCATTGATTTTGTTAATGTGGTATATATATTGATTCATTTGTTTGTATTTATTTTTTATTTTACTTTATTTTACTTTGCAATATTGATATATCATCCTTACATCCTTGGGAAAAATCCCATTTGATCACTGTGTGTGATCCTTGTAATGTATTGTTGAATTTGGCTTACTACTATTTTCTGGAAAATCTTTGCAACTATATTCAGCAAGTCTACTGACCTTAATGTTTTTGTGTGTGTGTGTGTGGTGTCCTTGTCTGGTTTTGTTATCAGGATAATGCTAGCTTTATAAAATGAGTTTGGAAGGATTCCTTCCTCTTAAGTTTTTTCAAAGAGTTTGGGAAGGATAGGTATTAAATTTTCTTTGAATGTTTGCTAGAATTAAACAGTGAAGCTGTCTGGTCTGAGACTGTTTTGGGGGAGGTTTTTATTACTGATTGAATTTATTTATATTCAGATTTTCCATCTCTTCATGATTCAGTCTTGGAAAACTGTATGTTTCTACAAATTTATTCTTTATTCATTTCTTCTATGTTGCCCAAGTTGTGGGCATATAACTGTTTGTAGTAGAGTCCTGTGATCTTTTGCATTTCATTGTATCAGTTACAACTTCTCTCTCATTTCTGATTTTTTTTAACCCTTTTTTTCCCCTTGGTCAGTCTATCTAAATGTTGCCAATTTTAAAAATCTTTTCAAAGAACTAAGAAGAGCTAGTTGCCTAAATCTAAAGAAACAGATTTTCTCTATTATCTTTTTAGTCTCTATTTTATTTATTTCCACTCTGATCTTTATTATTTTTTCTTTTTTCTATTAACTTTGGGCTTTATTTTTTCTAGATATTTAATGAAAAGAAAGATTGTTTATTTAAGGTTTTTATTATTTAATGAGGTGAACCTGTATTACTAGTAACTTCTGTTGTAAAATTTTTGCTGTCGTCCATAGGTTTTGGTATATTGTACTTCTGTTTTCATTTGTATCTAGGTATTTTTTTTTTAATTTCTGCTTTGATTTCTTCAGTGACCCACTGAATATTCAGTAGCATGTTGTTTATCTCCACATTTTTTTTCTAGTTTTCTTCTTGTAACTGATTTTTAGTTTCATACCATTGTGGTTGGAAAATTTGCTTCCCTATCATTAAAATGATCTTGAATTTCCTGGGACATTTTTGGGGCCTAACATGTGATCTATCCTAGAGAATGTTCTATGTGCATTTGAGAAGATGTTTACTCTGCTGCTTTTGGATAGATTGCTTTGTATTTATCTATACAGTCCATCTGGTGTAATGTGCCATTTTATTGTGATTTTATGTAATGTGATTTTAAATCAATGTTTTCTTACTGATATTGTCTGATCATTGATGTTAAATTCTCCTACTACTATTGTATTGCTGTCAAGTTCTCCCTTTAGGTCCATTAATTTTGTTTTATATATTTTTATGTTCCTATGTTGGATGCATACATATTTTATAAACATCTTATATATTTTATATCTTTCCACAGTACTGACTTTTTATAATTATGTAATGCCCTTTTTTGTCTTTTATTACAATCTTTGTTTTAAAGTATTTTATCTGAGTTACACCAGGTTTTTTGTTTCTATTTGCATGGACTGTCTTTCTCCATCCTTCACTTTTAGTCTCTGTGTCCTTACTTCTTCTGTCCTTACTTCTTACTTCTGAAATAAATATGAATTTTTGTAATGATGAAAGGTACAGTTCATAAAGAAGATAGACATCATAAACCATCAGACACCTAACAACAAAGAAACAAGGATAAAGCAAAAATCAGAATAAGTATAAGAAAAAAGGAAAAAAATATATAATCATAGTGAGACATAATAACATTTTTCTGAGAATACTTTATCAAGTGCAGTAAAAATAAGAATAGAAGCATCTTGAATGATGTCATTAATATTTTAAATATAACCTTTCTATTTCTGTTTATATTAATCTCATATCCTACACAAATATATTTAAAATTCTGTCATATGTTGTTATTAGGTGTCCACAGCACATTTAGGAAAACTGGCAAAAAGATAACCATTATCAAATTTCAAAAGGTAGAATTATTTTCTTTTTTTGTAATTCACTTATACATATACACGTACATTGTTTTTGAAACTTTCCATTACAGGTTATTACAAGATATTGACTACAGTTCCCTGTGCTATGCAGTAAACTTTTGTTGCTTGTTGCGTATCTATTATTTTAAAATAAAAATCTAGCATTCTATTCAAAGTGAGTCAAACAAGTTGAGTCAAAATGTCATAAATTTTTTAGTTAGGCAAAAATTTAAAAGCTTCCTAAAATACATATATTATACATAATATTTATATATATTGTATACAAGAGCTTTTCTACTACACTTGATAAAGGCTTGAGAAAGAATATCAAAAAAAAGAAGCAATGGAAAAATTGGAAAACATAACTAAATGAAATGGGAGTACTGAATATGAAATAGAAAAAGTAAACCAAAGCAAATAAAACTAAAAGATCCTCATATAGTCAAGCGCACTTTAAACATGACTGCTCATTAGAGACATATCTGGAGCTCTGGCCAAAGAAAAAAAAACTTGAGCATTTGTATTTTTCAAAAAATTCCAAGATAATTCTGATATGCATATGAATTTTAAAAAGCGATTACAGGTTTCTTCCTATTAAATGGTAGTTTTGGTAATAATAGAAATCTGTTATTTTTCTGCTGATCAATCATGATACAATGGTATTAAATGAGTAATATTTACATAATCACAATAGTGAAAGATGTTTATCAGTTTTCACAATTAATAGCCAGACAAAAGAAAAAAGATAATGACAATTGCACACCAAAATGGGAACATGATTAACCTAACAATACCAAAATAACCCAAAATAACTACATACAATTTGGGGGTCAAGCAGAGTGATGTTGTAAGTGGAAGTGCACACACATGCATATGTTTTCATCTGCTCAGCCAGTCTATATTTTCTGCTGGGTGCATTTAATAATTTATATTTTTCTTAATTTTTCGGGGTTTATTTCCTGTAGGTAGGTGTTTTCCTTTTCTTGTTTCCTGCCTAGAGAAGTTCCTTTAGCATTTGTTGTAAAGCTGGTTTGGTGGTGCTGAATCCTCTTAACTTTTGCTTGTCTGGAAAGCTCTTGATTTTGCCATCAAATCTGAAGGAGAGTCTTGCTGGGTAGAGTATTCTCGGTTGTTCTGCCGTGATTTCTACCATTCTGTCTTCCAGGTTAAGTATCTGTTCTTTTCCCTCAGTTATTCTGCTATTGATTCCTTCTAGTGTTTCATTCATCTCTGTTTTTTGTTCTTTAGTTCTTCTCAGTTCAGTTCAGTTCAGTCACTCAGTAATGTCCAACTCTCTGCAACCCCATAGACTGCAGCATCCCAGGCTTCCCTGTCCATCACCAACTCCCAGAGCTTGCTCAAACTCACATCCATCAAGTCGGCGAAGCTATCCAACCATCTTATCCTCTGTCATCCCCTTCTCCTCTTGCCTTCAAACATTCCCAGCATCAGGGTCTGTTCCAATAAGTCAGTTCTTTGCATCAGGTGGCCAAAGTACTGGAGCTTCAGCTTCAGCATCAGTCCTTTCAATGAATATTCAGGACTGATTTCCTTTAGGGTTGACTGGTTTGATTTCCTTGCAGTCCAAGGAACTCTCAAGAGTCTTCTCCAACACCACAGTTCAAAAGCATCACAATTTTTCAGCACTCAGCTTTCTTTACGGTTCAACTCTCACATCCATACATGACTACTGGAAAAAGCCATAGCTTTGACTAGATAGACCTTTGGTGGCAAAGTAACATCTCTTCTTTTTAATATGCTGTCTAGGTTTGTCATAGCTTTTCTTCCGAGGAGCAAGTGTCTTTTAATTTCATGGCTGCAGTCATCATCTGCAGTGATGGCGGAGCCCAAGGAAATAGTCTGTCAGTTTCCATTGTTTCCCCATCGATTTGCCATGAAGTGATGGGACTGGATGGCATGATCTTAGTTTTTGAATGTTGAGTTTCAAGCCAGATTTTTCACTCTCCTTTTTCCCTTTCATCAAGAGGCTCTTTAGTTCCTCTTCACTTTCTGCCATAAGGGTGATGTCACCTGAATATCTGAGGTTATTGATATTTCTTCCGGCAATCTTGACTCCAGCTTGTGCTTCATCCAGCCTGGTATTTCACATGATGTACTCTGCATATAAGTTAAATAAACAGGGTGACAACATACAGCTTTGACATACTCCTTTCCCAATTTGAAACTGGTCCATTGTTCCATGTCCAACTGTAAATGTTGCTTCTTGACCTGCATACAGATTTCTCAGGAGGCAGGTAAGCTGGTCTGGTATTCCCATCTCTTGAAGAATTTTCCACAGTTTTTTTGTGATCCACACAGTCAAAGGCTTTGGCATAGTCAATAAAGCAGATGTTTTTCTCAAACTCTCTTGCTTTTTTGATGATCCAGTGGATGTTGGCAATTTGATCTCCAATTCCTTTGCCTTTTCTAAATCCAGCTGAACATCTGGAAGTTATAGGTTCACATAATGTTGAAGCCTAACTTGGAGAATTTTCAGCATTACTTTGCAAGCATGTGAGATGAGTGCAATTGTGTGGTAGTTTGAACATTCTTTGGCATTGCCTTTCTTTGGGATTGGAATGAAAATTGACCTTTTCCAGTCCTGTGGCCACTGCTAAGTTTTCCACATTTGCTGGCACACTGAGTGTTTCACTTTAACAGCATCATCTTTTAGGATCTGCAGTAGCTCAGCTGGAATTTCATCACCTCCACCAGCTCTGTTCATACTGATTCTTCCCAAGGCCCACTTGACTTCACATTCCAGAATGTCTGGTTCTAGGTGAGTGATCATGCCATCATGGTTATCTGGGTCATGAAGATCTTTTTTGTATAGTTCTTCTATGTTCTTGTCATCTCTTCTTAATATCTTCTGCTTTTGTTAGGTCCATATTGTTCCTGTCCTTTATTGTGCCCATCTTTGCATGAAATATCGGTGTGTGTTTGGTAAAAATTTCTTGCATCTTTTCAAGCTTTGCCTCCATTATTTTTCTGAGATTCTGGATCATCCTCACTATCATTATTCTGAATTCTTTTTCTGGAAGGTTGCCTATCTCAACTTCATTTACTTGTTTTTTTGGGTTTTATCTTGTCCTCTCATCTGGGACATAACTTCTTCTTTTTCATGATGATTAACTTTGTGTAGCATGGTTTTTGTTTTAATTGCTGTGGAACTGTGGTTCTTCTTCTATCTGCCCTCTGATGGAGGAGCCTAAGGTTTGTGTAAGTGTCCTGGTGGGAGGGACTGGTGGTGGGAAAAGCTGGGTCTTGCTCTGGTGGGCAGGGTCTTGCTCAGTAAAGTTTAATCCAATTATCTGGTGATGGCTGGGGTTGTGCTCCTTTCTTGGTAATTTTTTGGCCTGAGGCAGCCCAGCCCTAGAGTCTGCTTTGGGTTATGTATGGTTGTTTATGATTGGGTCAATGGCAACCTCCAAGAGGTATACACTATGGGGGACCTTCCCAGACTGGCGCCCCCAACCGTGTGGTGAGTTCCTGCCAACTTACACCTCCACAGAAGACCCTCCAACACTAGCAGGTAGTTTTGGTTCAGTCTCCTATGGGGTCACTGCTCCTTTCCTCTGAGTCTTGGTGCACATAAGGTTTTATTTGTGTCCTCCATGACTGGAGTCTCTGTTTCCCCCACTCCTGTGGATGTCTTGTAATCAAATCCCGCTGGCCTTCTCAGATTCCCTGGGGATTCCCATTCCCTTTGTTAGATCCCCAGGCTGGGAAGCCTGATGTGGGGTTCAGAACCTTTACAACACTGGGAGAACTTTGCCGGTACTGTTCTCTAGATTGTGGGTCACCCACCCTGCAGTTCGGATAGGACTGAGCGACTAAACAACACCCTGAAGCTATGGGAGTTGATTTTATCATGATTGTGTCCCTCCGACTGTCTCACTGCGGCTTCTTCTTTGTCTTTGGACATGAGGTATCTTTTGTTCTGGTAGGTTCCAGCATCCTCCTGTCAATGGCTGTTCACCAGCTAGCTGTGATTTTGGTGCTCTTGCAGGAGATGAGCACACATCCTTCTACTCTGTCATCTTGATCCGGAAGTCTGTGTGTGTCCTTACTTCTGAACTAAGTCTCTTAAAGGTAAAACATAGATGGGTCTTTTTTTTTTTAATCCATTTTGCCATGCTTTGTCTCTTCATTGGAGAATTCAGTCCAATTTCACTTAAAGTAATTATTGATAGGTTCGTACTTACTGTCATTTTGTTAACTGTTTTCTCTTTTTGTAGTTCCTCTCTGTTCCTTCTCTTTCTCCCTTCCTTAGTGGTTTGATGGCTTTCTTTAGTATTATGTTGAGGTTACTTTCTCATTTTGTTTTGTTATTTACTATAAATTTTTGCTTTGTTGTTATTGTGAGGTTCACATACAACATCCTATGTGCACAATGTTCTCAGTTGGAAACAACTTAAACTTGAACACATTCCAGAACTTTACATGTTTACTTCCTCCACACTGAATAAGTTTGATGTTACCTTTTACATATTTATATTTTATGTGTTTCTTACCTAAGTAATGTAGTTTTAGTTAATTTCAATACTTTTTTCTTTTAACTTTCATACTGACCTTGTAAGTGATTTATTCATTAACTTTATATTTACCTTTTCTAGTTAAGATTTTTACTTTGGTATATGTTCTTGTTACTAATTAGTGCCATTTCTCTTCTTATCCACAACAATTGTTACATATTATTGATAGAAATGCTTCTCTAAAGAAGAACTGCCATTCTTTATTTATAGAAACAATTATTTATTCATATTGATATAGACTTATGGGTGTTTGTTTTATCTATGGGTTATGATCTAACATTTTAGCTATTCATTTTGTTGCTGAAACTGTTCCAGCTGTGGCCACTGAATGCTGTTTCAGGTTGTCCTGTTCTGACCTCTTATGACTAGGAGTAAAAGAAACAGAGAAGCAATATGTGTCTTGAACACTAGAATCCATCTGATAAAAAACTTTACATGTATGTGATTCTCACATAGGTAAGGTAAGCCTTAGTATCCCCGGTACACATGGATTATAGATATAACATTCAGATAGGCTAAGTAGTTTGCCCAAAGATACAGAGCAAATTTGAGATTATAAATAGGATTATACTTGGATTTGTCTGACTTCACAGCCTTTTTCTGATATACCACAATGCCTTGTTTTAAAGACTCAGGCTTTGGCTTGGGGCAATGTTCCAGTAACTGATTGCCAGGTACAAGCACTCTCTTTGTGTGTGTGTTAGTTGCTCAGTCATGTCCGACTCTTTGCGACCCCATGAACTGTAGCCTGCCAAGCTTCTCTGTCCATGGAATTCTCCAGGCAAGAATACTAGAGTGGATTGACATTCCCTTCTCCAGAGGATCTTCCCAAACCAGGGACTGAATCCTGGTCTCCTGCATCGCAGGCAGATTCTTTACCATTTCAGCTACAGGGAAGTCCTCTCTTTGTAGCAATTCCTCCAATTTTAAACTCTTATTTCCCTTTTCCTGAGTCTCTTTCACTGGTTCCAAATCGGGAAAGGAGTACGTCAAGGCTGTATATTGTCATCCTGCTTATTTAACTTACCTGCAGAGTACATCATATGAAATGCTGGGCTGGATGAAGAACAAACTAGAATCAAGATTGCTGGGAGAAATATCAATAATCTCAGATATGCAGATGACATCACCCTTATGGCAGAAAGCAAAGAAGAACTAAAGAGCCTCTTGATGAAAGTGAAAGAGGAGAGTGAAAAAGTTGGCTTAAAACTCAACGTTCAGAAAACTAAGATCATGGCATCTGGTTCCATCACTTCATGGCAAATAGATGGGGAAACAATGGAAACAGTGACAGACTTTATTTTTTTGGTCTCCAAAATCAGCAGATGGTGACTGCAGCCATGAAATTAAAAGACGCTTGCTCCTTGGAAGAAAAGCTATGACCAACCTAGACAGCATATTCAAAAGCAGAGACATTACTTTGCCAACAAAGGTCATCTAGTCAAAGCTATGGTTTTTCCAGTAGTCATGTATGGATGTGAGAGTTGGACTATAAAGAAACCTGAGCGCAGAAGAATTATTGCCTTTGAACTGTGGTGTTAGAGAAGACTCTTCAGAGTCTCTTGGACTGCAAGGAGATCCAACCAGTTAATCCTAAAGGAAATCAGTCCTGAATATTCATTGGAAGGACTGATGCTGAAGCTGAAATTCCAATACTTTGGCCACCTGATGTGAAGAACTGACTCAGTGGAAAAGACTTTGATGCTGGGAAAGACTGAAGGCAGGAGGAGAAGGGGATGACAGAGGATGAGATGGTTGGATGGCACCACTGACCCAATGGACATGAGTCTGAGTAAGCTCTGATTAGTGATGGACAGGGAAGCCTCATGTGCTACAATCCATGGGGTTGCAAAGAGCTGGACACAACTGAGAAACTGAACTGAACTGTCTCCCTTTTCCTAATTTTTTTTTCCCTCCTCTCTGTTTCTGATCTTAGAGAAATGCATTTTAGAAGCTGAATATTTCCCAGGGCACATAAGAATTACGGAGAAACACCTTTCATTCATATCACTACACCAGCATCCCTGTAAGATTAGGGCCCATAAAAGAATCTTAACACTATGCTTCTTTGAAATAAAGAGCCATGATTTTGCTTAATGGGGGATCAAATGGACCTTTACAACCATCAGAGAGAACTGATACCCTGGAATCTTGGAATCTTTCTACCTATTTGAGTCTAGGAGGTTCCAACTGAATCACCTTCACCAAAACAACTCAAAAAGGAAGAGAAACCAGAGAGATATGGAAAATGGGAGGGGAAGAGAGAAGGCTTTCCTGGCAGATAAACATTTGAAGATTTTACTAAATTTTAAGTCATATGTTTTAAAGCTGTCAAAAGAGAATATTGGTTCTTTTCCTCACCTACCCTCCCAAAGAAACCCCACCAGAATATTTTCTAAAAGTCAATGTTATGATAGAGAATAGAAACTATATTAACAATGATGGCCTATTTTATCTCTTGGGTGGTGGTTTTTCCTAGTAGCAAAGAATAAACACATTCAAAGAAAAAGCTCAAAGCTAGCATGATACTCAGCCAGCAACTGAAAGCTGGGAGATAAGCCTAGTGAACTGTGCACAAGTAGCTGCACCGGCCAAAGAAAGGATGGTACCCTTTATCGATTGAGCATCTAGGTATTAGTGCAGGGGTTTTACATCTACACTGTCATTTACATGACAAAAGTACATGACCATTATCATTATGTTCATTTGGCAGAAGAGGAAGCTGAGGTCAGACAGGCCACATTACTTGGCTTAAAGTTGCATGGTTTATGTGCCAGCACCACCCACTGTGACTCAAGCCACACCTAACATGGGAGGTGGATTGTTCCTGGAAGAGGTTGTGCGGTCTCAACCATGGAGACAGATTTTGACAGTGGGGTAGAAGAGGAGGCAATGTCCTGAGTTTTGGGGGCTGTTGGTGTTATCAGAAAAGTCTGCCTTCAGTTTACACTAGGCTTGGGTTCAGGGTAAGGCTTGCAGCCTTTAAGGAGAGTGACAAATGCAGGAAATTATAACATGGTGGATAAAAGCTAGGGCACTTCAGTGAGCCATATTTGAGCTAGAGATACAAATGACAGTGACCTGTGCCCATGGGAAAGCTGCCTGACCCCTCTAAATTGTGACATTCTCATCTGTCAAATGGGAATAACAGTCCTATCTTTCTTACAGGATTTTATGTAAATTAAGTGAGATATTATGTGTAAAAATAGAAGCAAGCCCCATAATATTGCATATTTCAGATGCAATGCTATTGGCAACTATCTCCTGGGCCCTGGAACTCCAGGCTGCTTGGCTCTGATGCAGACTGACTGAGATCATTTAATCAATCTTTCAATAAAGAAATTCACATTTTACAGAGTTGAATTTTGGGGACCCCACTTGTAATCTTACAATGGGGGTTTAGTCAATGGTGCCTGAAACACAGCAAACCTTATAGTGTACAATGGTAATGGCAATAACAACAAAGGAAAATAAAGAAGAGAAAAAGCAAATTTATCAGCAGCCCAGGACTGAGTCCATAAATATTGGCCCAAATTTAAGTAAAAGTCCTCTTGTATTTTCCCTATGCTAAAATTTTCATTCGAGAGAGCCACAGGGCCCAGGTATTAGTACTGGAATAAAAGGCTGTTTAAATCCTCTTTGCTTTGAGTCAAGAATGGCAGAAGTGCAGCCAGCTGACCCTTCAAGGAGAGGAGTCAGTGTCGCCACTGAGGGGAGTTTGAAAACAGACCCAAGAGAGATGAGATGAAGATTGATAAGTCCATCATTGCTAAAGGCATCTGAAACTAGAGAGACGCTGACAGAGATAAAATATAAAATATCCAAATATCATGGCACAACATGCTCCTCACAATATTTTTGAGGCTCCTTGGCAATGGCCCAAGCAGAACTGATACTTGATTGTACATAATCTCCCTAATGAAATATAAATTGTGACAGTTTAATTTCCAGTACAAGTAGCTTAGAAGGAGAGCTTTCTTCCGTACAGTTAAATTTTGGTTTTAAAATGAATGAAGATGCACTATTAATTAAGCAATTGGCTTGATAAAAATGCAGCATTTGACTATTTGTTTTCAAGTTTTTTCTTTCTTCCTGATCCTCCACATTTACTTCTATCAATCTAGTGATTAGCAAAGCAAAGTTCTGGTAAAGGATGAAAATGCTGGTGCAAAAAGCCATGGAGCAAAACCTGTATTGTGCCAAATAATGATGCTCTGTTCATTTCAGTGTGTTTGTTAGCAAGTGCACATAGCGATTTTCATTATGAGCTTTTACTAGAAATAAATACGGGCCCAAATTTAGGGAAAAGTTGTTGCTTATTTCCTCTTCGTGGGAACCTCATTTGGCTACATCTTCAAATATGTGACTTTTATATTCTGTTGATACTGTTAAGAGCCAGAAACCTACGGAGTAATTAGTTGAGGTTTTGTCTACACAGCACCAATATAAGCAAAGGAAAGTGAAAAATTCAGCCAAATAATTGGCTTTGTGTGTGGAGGTTCCTGCGTGACTTTAAATAGCCAGTTAGCTCTTTTCTGTTCAGTAAAAAGAAAATGCATTTGCACTAATTGGCTCTTTCATCACCATGTGGACCACATTATCAGTAATTGGCCTAGGAGGGTTAAGTAAGTGCGTGACAGTATTCCTTTGTGATGGAATGGGGACAAGAAGGAGGGAGAGGATGGCTGAGAAACAAGGGAAAAGATTAGCATGTTACACAGAAAGACCGAAGTGAGGGCTGGATTGAAGGCAGAAAGGCAACAAGCAAAGTCTACCACATGTTAGCAGTACTGTCCTCCCTTCTTTATATTTGATTCTGTTTTCCTCCTCAATAAATTTTACCGAGTCGTAGTTCTTGA
Organism: Budorcas taxicolor; assembly: GCF_023091745.1. Taxonomy (NCBI): domain Eukaryota; kingdom Metazoa; phylum Chordata; class Mammalia; order Artiodactyla; family Bovidae; genus Budorcas; species Budorcas taxicolor. The sequence goes on along the minus strand of NC_068913.1, from coordinate 32,113,699 downwards.
CCTTTAGTATGATCACAGACACCTGGGAGACATGGTCAGAAAGACATTGCTGGGTCCACCCTCAGAGTTTCTGCTATCATAAATATGGGATAGGGCTCAAGAAGTTGCCTTTCTAAGACGTTTCCCTGTGATTCTGGTACTGGTGTCCTTGAAACGGCACTCTGATAATCACTAAAGCATTTTTAAACATCAGCACAAAGAGGAACTGGTGGATGCAAGGCTGAGTCACTCGTCCAAGGTCACACATGTGCTGAGCAGGGAGTGCAGCTAAGACTGAAACTCATATCCCTCTGATTTCAAGTTCCATGCTGCCTCCTCAGAAACAGAGCTTGACAAAGACTTCAAAACTAAGGCAAATGGCCTGCAAAAACCTTTGCCTTACTTCTTTATGCACAGACACTGCTGATCTTGTTCCTGATATATTACTTCTCTGGTGTTCAAGAGCCCATTCTTACTCCCTATCCACCAGACCTTTAAATATTGGGGTTTCCCAGGACTCTACTCCTTAGCTTGCTTTCTTACTTTAGTAAGATACTATTTTGGTATATGAATGGTTGTCATTTTCCTGGTATTTGGTGAGTGACCATTGCTGCTGAGAGCTATATTTTAGGGACCTACTGCCTCTTGATGTGCTGGCACAAAAGAACCAAGAAAAAAGTAGTCAAATCTTTGGTTGTTGAGTTTCAAAAGCCACGGTTAAAGTGTGAAATTTTTAAAAAAATTCTTGAATATCTACATGACAGGTAGAGTGCTTATTTTATGGTCCTTGCTACATGAAGAGGACCTAAATCTGTCAGATGGTAGCAGTGGGAAGACAGAGGAGTGACAAAGTGAATTTAACTTGGGATGGAGCCAGGATTTTAAAGGATCACATGTATTGAGTAGAGTCAATACCTAGAGACTCTCCAGCCTCCAATCCAGCAGGTCACAGTGGGGCCTGTGCCAGGGTCAGGAAGCCAAAGAGAGTGAATTAGTGACCCAGTCCACCTGGCACCCATCAGTTGATAGGCCCAAGAAGGTTCCCTATGATCCGCCTGCTAACTAGCAGAGAGAACACCACCTACTGATAGGAGGGGAACATCTCTCATTGGTTTCCCATATTGGACGTTTGGTCCCCACACCTTGCTTAGTCCTCATTCTCCTCTCTAGGGTCCACTCCTTTCCGTGGCCCAGGAAACTTTTAAAAAGCATGATGAAAAGTGTTTTGAGCAGCCAGGGTGTGAATGCTGCTGAAAGCTATTGATATGGACTCATTAAGCAGAAATTCTTTATTTATTTGGCTGTGCTGGTCTTTGTTGCTGCAAGTGCTCTTTTCTAGTTGTGGTGAGTGGGGGCTACTCTATGTTGCAGTATGTGGACTTTTCATTGCAGTGGCTTCTCTTATTGCAGAGTACAGATTCTAGGGCAGGCGTGCTTCAGAAGTTGTGCATCCTGGGCTCTAGGGCACAGGCTCAATAGTTGTGGTACAAGGGTTTAGCTGTTCTGTAGCACGTGGGATCTTCCCAGACCAGGGATCAGACCTGCGTCCCCTGCATTGGCAGGTGGATTCTTTTATCACTGAGTCACCAGGGAAGCCTCATTAAGCAGAAATTATGCATTTAATGTTGCAGCTCAAAGAGTCAGAAAGGGTTCTAACAGTTTGGATGACTGGCTAAAATACGGACCAAAAGGTGGTCTATAGTAAGCAAATTAGAAATGCCAGATCTGCCTTTGTTTAGTGTAGAGGAAGAGATTCAGCTGCTTAGAAAGACTGGAATGTTAGACTGGATTTGTCATTTAAAACCAACTTACTCACCCTGGGAGGGTTCAGAAGGCATACCCTCTCAGGGCACAACTTTGAGAAACAAATTTGTGAGGGGAGCGCTAGCATTCTTGAAGAGCTCTGTGACTGCTCTTCTCTAAAGGTCAGACCTTACAATGGATACTGCCATCAATGAAATGAGAAATCTAAATGCAATGGTAAGACTGGATCCTGGGATGCAGGGGCCAAGTGGTTATACTCAACTGCCAAAGGCAAGATGGGCATGGTTATCATAATGAACAGCAGAGTCAAAGCAGTAAGAGGAATAGTTTGACTTCCATAGACCTATGGGGTGGGCCAGTTGATCATGGTATTCCCAGAAGCAAAACAGATAGAAAGCTTACTAAATCCTTAATCTGTATGAGCCAAAAAGTTCTAGGTCAAGTGAACAAAAGTCTCAACTGAATCAAAAAACAAAGTCAAGGTCACTCAGTCAATTTCCAAACTTTTGCCAGTTTACAGACCCAGAACCCCTTAAATGAAAGAGAGAGAGGCTTCCTTGAGGACGTATGCTGCTAAAAGTTTATGCCATTAATCTTTTCTCCAGCATTTCCCCATAGTGACCTATAACCTTTTATTAGGATAAATGTACACTGAGGAAAAAGAAGTACTCAGAACTTTTGGGAACACATGGATGCTAGCTCTGAACTGACACGAATCCTAGGAGACCTGAAAGATCACTGTTGTCCAACAGTCAAAGTATGGGCTAACGGAGGTCAGTGATCAATGGAGTTTCAGCCCAGGTCCATTTCAAAGTGGACCCAGTGGGTCCTTGAACCTATTCATACTACTACTCAATGGAACGCATAACTGAAATAGACATACTCAGCAAATGGCAGAATCTCATTTGTTCCCTGAGCTTTGGGGTGAGGACTACTATAGTGGGGCCATTATGACCTGTGGAGTAAGGACTATTACAAGGAAAATAGTAGACCAAAATCAATAATCATTCATACAGGGACTGCAGAGATTAATGTCACCATCAAGGACTTAAAGGATGTAAGGTTGGTGATTCCCACCACATTCCCATTAAAGTCCCCTATTTGGCCTGGAAAGAAGACAGAAGGATCTTAGAGAATGACAGTGGATTCTTGTAAGCTTAACCAGCTGGAGACTCCAACTGTGACTGCTGCACCAGATGTGGTTTCATTTCTTGAGCTAATTAACACATCCCATAGTAAGTGATATATATTATAGCTTTTGAACTGGTAAACCATGTTTTCTCCATACCTGCTAACAGAGGCTACCAGAGCAGTTTTCTTTCACAAAGCAAGGCCAAAAATATACCTTCACTGTCCTACCTCAGAGAGATAACAGCTCTCCAGGCCTATATCATAACTTAGTTCACAGAGATATTGATTGCCTTTCCCTTTCACAAAATATCACACTGGTACATTATAATGGTAACATTATGATGACTGGAACAAGAAGGAGCAAGAAGTAGCAACTACTCTAGATTTATTGGTAAAATATTTATGTACCAAAGGGTGAGTAATAAATCCAGCTAAAATTTAGAAACCTTCTACCTCAGTAAAATTTGTAGGGTCCAGTGGTGTGGGGCATGTCAAGATATTCCTTCTAATGTAAAGGATAAGTTGTTACATTTGGCTCCTCCTACAACCAAGAAAGGGGCACAATGCCTAGTGGAATTCTTTAAATTTTGGAGACAACATATTCCTCATTTGGGTGTGTGGCTCTGGCTTACTTAAAGCATATGGAGGCTAAACAACATGTTTCTGAATAACCAACAGATCCAGAAGAAATTAAAAAAGGACATCAAAATATGCATAGGAACAAATGAAAATAAAAACACAATGACTCAAAAACATATGGGATTCAATAAAAGCAGTGCTAAGAGGGAGGTTTATAGCAATACAAGCCTACCTCAAGAAACAAGTAAAACATGGAATAGACAACCTAACTTTACACCTAAAGCAACTAGAAAAAGAAGAAAAGAAGAACCCCAAAGTTAGCAGAAGGAAAGAAATTATAAAAATCAGAGCAGAAATAAATGAAAAAGAAATGAAGAAGACTATAGCAAAAATCAACAAAACTAAAAGCTGGTTTTTTGAGAAGATAAATAAAATAGACAAACCAAAACCATTAGTCAGACTCATCAAGAATAAAAGAGAGAAGAATCAAATCAATAAAATTAGAAGTGAAAATGCAGAAAACACAACAGACGATACAGAAATACAAAAGATCATAAGAGACTACTATGAGCAATTACATGCCAATAAAATGGACAACTTGGAAGAAATGGACAAATTTTTAGAAAAGTATAATCTTTCAAAACTGAACCAAGAAGAAATAGAAAATCTTAAAGATCCATCACAAGTATTGAAATCGAAACTGTAATCAAAAATCTTCCAATCTTCAATCTTCCAATCTTCAAGGGGATTTCTACTAAAAATTTAGAGAAGAGCTAACACCTATCCTACACAAACTGTTCCAGAAAACTGCAGAGGAAGGTAAACTTCCAAACACATTCTGAGGCCACTATCACCCTAATACCAAAACTAGACAAAGATGCCACAAACAAAGAAAACTACAGGCCAATATCATTGTTGAACATAGATTTAAAAATCCTCAACAAAATTCTAGCAAACAGAATATTAAAATGCATGTTTAAAAGATCATATATCATGACCAAGTGGGCTTTATCCCAGGGATGCAAGGATTCTTCAATATTTGCAAATCAATCAATGTGATACACCATAGTAACAAATTGAAAGATAAAAACCATATGATTATTTCAACAGATGCAGAGAAAAGCCTGTGACAAAATTCAACACCCATTTATGATCAAAACTCTCCAGAAAGCAGACATAGAAGGAACATACCTCAACATAATAAAAGTCATATATGATAAACCCACAGCAAACATTATCCTCAATGGTGCAAATTGAAAGCATTTCCTGTAAAATCAGGAATAAGACAAGGATGCCCACTCTCACCACTACTATTTAACATAGTTTTGGAAGTACTAGCCACAACAATCAGAGAAGAAAGAGGAAATAAAAGGAATCCAGATAAGAAAACAAGAAGTAAAGCTCTCAGTGTTTGCAGATGACATGATCCTTTACATAGAAAACCCTAAAGAGATCACCAGAAAATTACTAGAGCTAATCAATGAATATAGTAAAGTTGCAGGATATAAAATTAATACACAGAAAGGCCTTGCATTCCTATACACTAATGATGAAAAAGCAGAAAGAGAAATTAAGGAAACAATCTCATTCACCACTGCAACAAAACCAATAAAATGTTTAGGAATAAATTTACCTAAACAACCCCATTCCGGTACTCTTGCCTGGAAAATCCCATGGATGGAGGAGCCTGGTGGGCTACAGTCCATGGGGTCGCTAAGAGTCGGACACGACTGAGCGACTTTACTTTCACTTTTCACTCTCATACATTGGAGAAGGAAATGGCAACCCACTCCAGTGTTCTTGCCTTGAGAATCCCAGGGACAGGGGAGTCTGGAGGGCTGCTGTCTCTGGGGTCGCACAGAGTCAGACACGACTGAAGTGATTTAGCAGCAGTAGCAGCAAACAAACAAAAGACCTATATATAGAAAACTATAAAACACTGATGAAAGAAATCAAAGATAACACCAATAGATGGAGAAATATACCATGTTTGTGGATTGGAAGAAACAATATAGTGAAAATGAGTATCCTACCCAAAGCAATCTATAGATTCAACACAATCTCTATCAAGCTACCAATAAAGAACTAGAACAAATAATTTCAGTTTGTATGGAAACACAAAAAACCCTCAAATAGCCAAAGAAATCTTGAGAAAGAAGAATGTAACTGGAAGAATCAATCTTCCTGACTTCAGACTATACTACAAAGCTACAGTCATCAAGACAGTATGGTACTGGCACAAAGACAGAAATATAGATCAATGGAACAAGATAGAAAGCCAAGAGATAAATCCATGCACCTACGGATACCTTATCTTTGACAAAGGAGGCAAAAATATACAATGGAAAAAAGATATTCTCTTTAACAAGTGGTGCTGAGAAAACTGGTCAACCATGTGTAAAAGACTGAAACTAGAACATTTTCTCACACCATACACAAAGATAAACTCAAAATGGATTAAAGACCCAAATGCAAGAGTAGAAACTATAAAACTCTTAGAGGAAAACATAGGCAGAACACTCTATGACATAAATCACAGCAACAACCTCTATGACCCACCTCCCAGAGTAATAGAAATAAAAACAAAAATAAACAAATGGGACTTATTTAAATTTAAAGTCTTTTGCACAACGAAGAAACCTATAAGCAAAGTGAAAAGTCAGCCTTTGAAATGGGAGAAAATAATAGCAAATGAAGCAACTGACAAAGAATTATCCTCCAAAATATAAAAGCAGCACAATTAATATCGGAATAAAAGAACTCCCAAACAAAAAGTGGGCCAAAAAGCTAAACAGATATTTCTCCAAAGAAGACATACAGATGGCAAATAAATATATGAAAAGATGCTCAACATCACTCATTATTCAGTTGAGTTCAGTTCAGTTCACTTGCACACTTGTGTCTGACCCTTTGCGACCCCATGAACTGCAGCACGCCAGGCCTCGCTGTCCATCACCATCTCCCGGAGTTCACTCAGACTCTCGTCCATCGAGTCAGTGCTGCCATCCAGCCATCTCATCCTCGGTCGCCCCCTTCTCCTCCTGCCTCCAATCCCTCCCAGCATCAGAGTCTTTTCCAATGAGTCAACTCTTCACATGAGGCCATAGTACTGGAGTTTCAGCTTTAGCATCATTCCTTCCAAAGAAATCCCAGGGCTGATCCCCTTCAGGATGGACTGGTTGGATCTCCTCGCAGTCCAAGGGACTCTCAAGAGTCTTCTCCAACACCACAGTTCAAAGGCATCAATTCTTCAGTGCTCAGCCTTCTTCACAGTCCAACTCTCACATCCATACATGACCACAGGAAAAACCATAGCCTTGACTAGACAGACCTTAGTCGGCAAAGTAATGTCTCTGCTTCTGAATATACTATCTAGGTGGGTCATAACTTTTTTTCCAAGGAGTAAGCGTCTTTTAATTTCATGGCTGCAATCACCATCTGCAATGATTTTGGAGCCCCAAAAAATAAAGTCTGACACTGTTTCCACTGTTTCCCCATCTATTTCCCATGAAGTGATGGGACCAGATGCCATGATCGTCGTTTTCTGAATATTGAGCTTTAAGCCAACTTTTTTGCTCTCCTCTTTCACTTTCATCAAGAGGCTTTTTAGCTCCTCTTCACTTTCTGCCATAAGAGTGGTGTCATCTGCATATCTGAGGTTATTGATATTTCTCCCGGCAATCTTGATTCCAGCTTGTGTTTCTTCTAGTCCAGCGTTTCTCACTCATTATTAGAGAAATGCAAATCAAAACCACAATGAGGGATCACCTCACACCAATCAGAATGGCCACCATCAAAAAGTATACAAACAATAAATGCTGAAGAGGGTGTGGAGAAAAAGGAACTCTCTTACACTGTTGGTGGGATATGCAAACTGGACAGCCAGTGGAGATTCCTTAAAAAACTGGAAAAAGAACTGCCATATGACCCAGCAATTCCACTGCTGAGCATACACACCAAGGAAACCAGAATTGAAAGAGATGCACGTTCCCAAATGTTCATTGCAGCACTGTTCACAATAGCTAGGACATGGAAGCAACCTAGATGTCCATTGGCAGATGAATGGAAAAGGAAGTTGTGGTACATATATACAATAGAATATTACTCAGCTATAAAAAAGAACACATTTGAGTCAGTTCTAATGAGGTGCATGAAACTGGAGCCTATTATACAGAGTGAAGTTAGTCAGAAAGAGAAACACCAATACAGTATATTCAGGAAGCAACAGTTTGAACTGGACATGGAACAACAGACTGGTTCCAAGTAAGAAAAGGAGTATGTCAAGGCTGTATACTGTCACCCTGCTTCTTTAACTTATATGCAGAGTACATCATGAGAAATGCTGGACTGGAAGAAACACAAGCTGGAATCAAGATTGCCAGGACAAATATCAATAACCTCAGATATGCAGATGACACCACCCTTATGGCAGAAAGTGAAGAGGAGCTTTAAAAAGCCTTTTGATGAAAGTGAAAGAGAAGAGTGAAAAAGTTGGCTTAAAGCTCAACATTCAGAAAACAAAGATCATGGCATCTGGTCCCATCACTTCATGGGAAATAACAGATGGGGAAACAGTGGAAACAGTGTCAGAGTTTATTTTTTGGGGCTCCAAAATCACTGCAGATGGTGACTGCAGCCATGAAATTAAAAGATGCTTACTCCTTGGAAGAAAACCTATGACCAACCTAGATAGCATATTCAAAAGCAGAGACACTACTTTGCTGACTAAGGTCTGTCTAGTCAAGGCTATGGTTTTTCCTGTGGTCATGTATGGATATGAGAGTTGGACTCTGAAGAAGGCTGAGCACCAAAGAATTGATGCTTTTGAACTGTGGTGTTGGAGAAGACTCTTGAGAGTCCCTTGGACTGCAAGGAGATCCAACCAGCCCATTCTGAAGGAGATCAGCCCAGGGATTTCTTTGGAAGGAATGATGCTAAAGCTGAAACGCTAGTACTTTGGCCACCTCATGCGAAGAGTTGACTCATTGGAAAAGACTTTGATGCTGGGGGGGACTGGGGGCAGGAGAAGGGGGAGACAGAGGATGAGATGGCTGGATGGCATCACTGACTCGATGGACATGAATCTGAATGAACTCTGCGAGTTGGTGATGGACAGGGAGGCCTGGCGTGCTGCGATTCATGGGGTCACAAAGAGTAGGACATGACTGAGCAACTGAACTGAACTGAACTCAATGCATATAAATGGAGTTTAGACAGTAATGATGATCCTATATGCAAGGCAGCAAAAGAGACACAGATGTAAATAATAGACTTTTGGACTAGGTGGGAGAAGGCAAGGGTAGGATGATATGAGAAAATTGCATTGAAATGTATATTACCATATGTAAAACAGATGACCAGTGCAAGTTCAATGCATGAAGCAGAGCACTCAAAGCTGCTGACGGGGTGGGGAGCGCAGTCGGAGGTGGGTTCAGGATGGAGGACACATGTGCATCCATGGCTGACTCATGTCGATGTATGGGAAAAACTACCACAATATTGAAAAGTAATAACCCTCCAATTAAAACAAATAAATAAAAAAAATAAGTGATCTGAAAAGCTGTGAGTAGGGTCTGGAACAAGAGAAGCCACTGTACCAGGTCCAGGTGCCAACTGCTCTGCCACTAAGGTCCAGCAGATCCAAGAGTGCGTGAAGAGTGTGTAGCAGGTAGGCAGGGATGCTGTTTTGAGCTTTCAGCAGGCAGGCCCTATTGATGATTCACAACACAGACTCTCAGGATTTTAGACTAAAGTCCTGCCATTCTCTGCTGATAACTTCTCTCCTTTTGGGAAAGAGTTCTTGGTTAGCTACTGAGTCTTAGTAGAGACTGAACACTTAACTGTGGGCCACCATAGTTACTATGCAACTTGAACTGTTCATCATAAATTGATATTGATATCTGACTGAGCAAACCATACCATTGGTTATGTACAGCAACATTCCATCATCAAATGGAAGTAGTATATATGTCACCAGGCCCAAGCAGACCCTGAAAGCACAAGTAAGTTACCTGATGAAGTGGCCCATGTTGTTTCAAATCCTTATAACAACAAAACAGGAACTGAGAAATCCTGCCTGCTTGGACTGTAATTAGTCTGTCATTCCAAATCATTGTTACAGTAAGACAAGAACGAAGTGAGAGAAATAAACCAACCTAGCGGCTGCAACCGGCGCACTAAGTGTGGGTGGCTGCAACCGGCGCACTAAGCACAGGTGAGAGAAGCTAACCCACGTCTGAGGTCAGGGGCAGAAGCTGGGAGGACCTCATGCCCGAAGGGTGGCGGTCAAGAAAAGTTACCCCATGTCCGAGGTCAGGGGCAGTGGCTGGGAGGAGCTACCCTGCGTTCGAACCAGGGGAGGCGGCCAAGAGGATCTACCCCGCCTCCGAGGTCAGGGGCAGCGGCTGGGAGGAGCAACCCCATGTCCAGGGAGCCAAGAAGCAGTGGCTGCGTGGGCACAGGAGGGCCTAGAGGAGATATCACACATTGAAAGTCAGGAAGGGCGGCAGTGAGGAGATACCCTTCATCCAAGGTAAGGAGCAGCAGCTGCACTTTGCTGGAGCAGCCGTGAAGAGATACCCCACGCCCAAGGTAAGAGAAACCCAATGAAGATGGTAGGTATTGCAAGAGGGCATCAGAGGGCAGACACACTGAAAGCATACTCACAGAAAACTAGTCAGTCTAATCACACTAGGACCACAGCCTTGTCTAACTCAATGAAATTAAGCCATGCCCACGGGGCAACTCAAGACGGGAGGGTCATGGTGGAGAGGTCTGACAGAATGCGGTCCACTGGAGAAGGGAATGGCAAACCACATCAGTATTCTTGCCTTGAGAACCCCATGAACAGTATGAAAAGGCAAAATGATAGGATACTGAAAGAGGGACTCCCCAGGTCAGTAGGTGCCCAATATGCTACTTGAGATCAGTGGAGAAATAATTCCAGAAAGAATGAAGGGATGGAGCCAAAGCAAAAACAATACCCAGCTGTGGATGTGACTGGTGATAGAAGCAAGGTCCGATGCTGTAAAGAACAATATTGCATAGGAACCTGGAATGTCAGGTTCATGAATCAAGGCAAATTGGAAGTGGTCAAACAGGAGATGGCAAGAGTGAACGTCGACATTCTAGGAATCAGCGAACTAAAATGGACTGGAATGGGTGAATTTAACTCAGATGACCATTATATCTACTACTGCAGGCAGGAATCCCTCAGAAGAAATGGAATAGCCATCATGGTCAACAAAAGAATCCAAAATGCAGTACTTGGATGCAATCTCAAAAACGACAGAATGATCTCTGTTTATTTCCAAGGCAAACCTTTCAATATCACAGTAATCCAAGTCTATGCCCCAACCAGTAACGCTGAAGAAGCTGAAGTTGAATGGTTCTATGAAGACCTACAAGATCTTTTAGAACTAACACCCAAACAAGATGTCCTTTTCATTATAGGAGACTGGAATGCAAACGTAGGAAGCCAAGAAACACCTGGAGTAACAGGCAAATTTGGCCTTGGAATGCAGAATGAAGCAGGGGAAAGACTAATAGAGTTTTGCCAAGAAAATGCACTGGTCATAGCAAACACCTTCTTCCAACAACACAAGAGAAGACTCTACACATGAACATCATCAGATGGTCAACACCGAAATCAGATTGATTATATTCTCCGCAGCCAAAGATGGAGAAGTGCTATACAGTCAACAAAAACAAGACCAGGAGCTGACTGTGGCTCAGTTCATGAACTACTTATTACCAAATTCAGACTTAAATTGAAGAAAGTAGGGAAAACTGCTAGACCATTCAGGTATGACCTAAATCAAATCCCTTATGATTATACAGTGGAAGTAACAAATAGATTTAAGGGCCTAGATCTGATAGATAGAGGGCCTGATGAACTATGGAATGAGGTTCGTGACACTGTACAGGAGACAGGGATCAAGACCATCTCCATGGAAAAGAAATGCAAAGAAGCAAAATGGCTGTCTGAGGAGGCCTTACAAATAGCTGTGAAAAGAAGAGAGGCGAAAAGCAAAGGAGAAAAGGAAAGATACAAGCATCTGAATGCAGAGTTCCAAAGAATAGCAAGAAGACATAAGAAAGCCTTCTTCAGCGATCAATGCAAAGAAATAGAGGAAAACAATAGAATGGGAAAGACTAGAGATCTCTTCAAGAAAATGAGAGATACAAAGGGAACATTTCATGCAAAGATGGGCTCAATAAAGGACAGAAACGGTATGGACCTAACAGAAGCAGAAGATATTAAGAAGAGGTGGCAAGAATACACAGACGAACTGTATAGAAAAGATCTTCATGACCCGGATAATCACGATGGTGTGATCACTCATCTAGAGCCAGACATCCTGGAATGTGAAGTTAAGTGGGCCTTAGAAAGCATCACTATGAACAAAGCTAGTGGAGGTGATGGAATTCCAGTTGAGCTGTTTCAAATCCTGGAAGATGATGCTGTGAAAGTGCTGCACTCAACATGCCAGCAAATTTGGAAAACTCAGCAGTGGCCACAGGACTGGAAAAGGTCAGTTTTCATTCCAATCCCTAAGAAAGGCAATGCCAAAGAATGCTCAAACTACCACACAGTTGCATTCATCTCACATGCTAGTAAAGTAATGCTCAAAATTCTCCAAGCCAGGCTTCAGCAATATGTGAACCGTGAACTTCCTGATGTTCAAGCTGGTTTGAGAAAAGGCAGAGGAACCAGAGATCAAATTGCCAACATCCGCTGGATCCTGGGAAAAGCAAGAGAGTTCCAGAAAAATATCTACTTCTGCTTTATTGACTATGCCAAAGTCTTTGACTGTGTGGATCACAAAAAACTGTGGAAAATTCTGAAAGAGATGGGAATACCAGACCACCTGACCTGCCTCTTGAGAAATCTGTATGCAGGTCAGGAAGCAACAGTTAGAACTGGACATGGACTGGTTTCAAATAGGGAAAGGAGTACATCAAGGCTGTATACTGTCACTCTCCTTATTTAACTTCTATGCAGAGTACATCATGAGAAACGCTGGGCTGGAAGAAACACAAGCTGGAATCAAGATTGCCGGGAGAAATATCAATAACCTCAGATATGCAGATGACACCACCCTTATGGCAGAAAGTGAAGAGGAGCTAAAAAGCCTTTTGATGAAAGTGAAAGAGGAGAGTGAAAAAGTTGGCTTAAAGCTCAACATTCAGAAAACAAAGATCATGGCATCTGGTCCCATCACTCCATGGGAAATAGATGGGGAAACAGTGGAAACAGTGTCAGAGTTTATTTTTTTGGGCTCCAAAATCACTGCAGATGGTGACTCCAGCCATGAAATTAAACGATGCTTACTCCTTGGAAGGAAAGTTATGACCAACCTAGATAGCATATTCAGAAGCAGAGACATTACTTTGCCGACTAAGGTCCATCTAGTCAAGGCTATGGTTTTTCCTGTGGTCATGTATGGATGTGAGAGTTGGACTGCGAAGAAGGCTGAGCACTGAAGAATTGATGCCTTTGAACTGTGGTGTTGGAGAAGACTCTTGAGAGTCCCTTGGACTGCAAGGAGATCCAACCAGTCCATTCTGAAGGAGATCAGCCCTGCGTTTTCTTTGGAAGGAATGATGCTAAAGCTGAAACTCCAGTACTTTGGTCACCTCATGTGAAGGGTTGACTCACCGGAAAATAGTCTGATGCTGGGAGGGATTGAGGGCAGGAGGAGAAGCGGGCGACCGAGGATGAGATGGCTGGATGGCAGCACTGACTCGATGGACGTGAGTCTGAGTGAACTCTGGGAGATGGTGATGGACAGGGAGGCCTGGTGTGCTGTGATTCATGTGGTTGCAAAGTCGGACATGACTGAGCAAGCTAACTGAACTGAACTGAACTGATACCATGATCTTATGCTCTGCTGGCCTATGGGTCTTAGTTCCAAAGGGAAGAATGCTTCCACTGGGAGATACATAATAATTTTACTGAACTGGAAGTTAAGACAGCTGCTCCACCAGTTTGGGTTCCTCAAGCCTATGAATCAACAGGCAAATTGAATTTATGTGCTGCCTGGGGTGGTTGGTCCTGACCAGCAAGGAAAATCCTACTACTCCACAGTGGAGATAAAGAAAAGTATGTCTTGAATTCAGGAGATTTCCTAGGGTATCTCTTAGTATTACTAGGATAGGAGTCATAGGAAAACTGCAACAGCCCAATCTAGATAGTACTATTAATGGCCCAGACCCTTAGGGTCGCCCTACTCGGTGGAACTGAAACCAGCTGAGGTGCTTGCTAAATGCAAAGGAAATATAGAATGGGTAGTAAAAGAAGACTCTTATGAACACTAGCTAGGTACGACAAGTAAACAGAAACCAAGGACTATAATTGTCATGAGTATTTCCTTCTTATTTGTCACGAATATTGTGGGGCCCTAAATGGGAAACCTTAAAAAAGATGGGTTAGCTTTCCAGTGGGAAACTAAGATGACGCCTGGCGGAAGAGATAGGGGCGTGGTCTATGTTACAGTTTTTGATTGGCTCTCTTGATATCCGTGCACGTGGAGAGCACGTGATCACCATAGACTCCTGTTATAGTGAAGGCACATGACGATTTGACCTTTAATGAGATTGGTGCAACTATGGCACATGACGATTTGACCTTTAACGTGATTGGTGCAATTATGGAAAGTCCCTCGCAAAACCCCCCTGCTTGCCTATATAAACCAAGAGCTTGTGGCAATAAAGAGGAACTGCTCAGACAGAATCCCTGTCGCGTCCGATTGTCTCTGGCTCGCCGAGGGGCTGGGTTGGCGGACAGCAGGCTCACCTCTCCTCCGGACCCCTCGGCTTTGCTGAGGGAAGTTCCACTGCCTCTCTCTTTCTGCGGAGCGCCCCCTGCAGAAACTGGCGCCCAATGTGGGGCGTGAAGTGGATGGACGGAGGTGGTGACATCATGCGGCTCTGAAAGAAGGAGCGACGAAGGACTCTAGGCTGGTCGCAGCGCGGCGCTCCCCTTTAGAGGAGTATCGCCCGAGGTAAGCTGGACTTCAAGGTGGGCCCCCCTCCATTTTGAGGGAAGTGGCAAAAAACTCTCCTGACTTATTTTCCTTCTCTTCTTCTTTTCTGATCTGTCCTTAATTTCTTTTTCGGGAGTTTCAGTGAACAGGCGAACGGTTGTGGAGGCAATTGGCAAGTCCTGGCTAGGGCCACTCTCTGGCGGACTTTGAAGGCCCTGCAACAAGTAAGCCTCAGTAACTAGAGCCTGACTAGGTGAAACTCTCCTTTAATCATTCTTAACTGAGGACGTGGCCTAGAATCTTCCCTGTGGGCATGGGTCAGGCACTTAAAGGCCATTAGGGCACCTGCCACTTGAAGACTCCCGTGACAGGATAAGGGGGTCATGGAATGGGCAAGAAACCTCTAGGGTGCCCGCCCCCAGCAAGAAAACTTCCGTGCAATGATGCAGGCACATAAACAGTTTCAAAAGCATACCACAAGCCCAACTTTCTGGCCGCCACCACTCCCGGTAGGATTTTTGGTGGTTGTCCTCAGTGACTTTTCTTTCTATTCTCTCTCAGCAGCATGGGAAAAGTTTGACGAGGAACGAGTCATGTTGGACCAAAATATAACAAAAGAGACTGTAGGGAATAAAGACTCTAGAGTGAATAGTGGGCCATAGGAGCCTTTCGGGGATGATAAAGGGGCGGAAGAGAATAGAGACCCCTCTGATGCCCCGAGACTGGGAGCCTAGGGGAGAGACCTGTGCCCCTCCCTGCCTCCCCCATTTGAGGAAGTTTTGGGAGCACCTTGGGTGGGAAAGACAATGAGGTCACCTTGGGAAGGGAGAACCTATCCCGGGAACCCTTGGAGATCCTCGCTGCCCTTTACCGGCCCAACTCAAGCCTTTCCTGTAAATGTTAACCTGGGGGTGAATAGGCCGGCGGCCTGGTACCCCTGGGAAGCCAATGATTTAAAAGAGCTCAAAAAGGCAGTGGCAGAGGATGGCCTGAACTCCCCGTGGGCAGAAACTATTCTCCAGGGCCTGGCTCATCAACCTTGTACGATCCAAGACTGGACGATGCTATGTAAGGCAGTGCTCCCCAGCAACACCTATATCAAATGGTGTGCCTTTCTCAAGGAACAGTGTCATGCTCAGGCAGAAAGAAATCAAGCTGCCAACCCTGCTATCCCGGTGACTTTCGGGATGTTGTCAGGGACGACAGATCAATGGAGTACGGGACCTCAACAGGCCACCATTCCTGCTCCTTATACAGATCAGGTATGGGCCATATGCCTGGCCACCTGGAAAAAGCTTGCGGAGGGCCCCAGTGAGCCCCCTATATCGGGCATCACTCAAAAAAATAATGAAGACCTCTCCACCTTCATAGATCGGGTGGAAAAGAGTATACAGAGAAAATTCCCTCCGGGGCCCCTGAGAGATTAATTTGTTAAGCTATTAGTCCGGGAAAGGATGAACTCAAGACCATAAGTTGGCTTGCGCAGGACAGAAAGACCACTCTATGGAGCGATGGATTATAGCCACCAAAGACGTGGGGATACAGAGCCATCAGACCTGCTCTATTTCGACTGCCCTTCAGGCTCAGACTGAAGCCCTTACCGAGGCAATGACCAAGGCCCTCTCTGCTATGACAGCCTCTGGGGGGACCACATCCAAGGGACCCCAGCCCTTTATGGGTGCCAGCAAGGAATCTTAAATTTATACCACAAGAGAGAGGTCAAATCTCAAAATCTGACACAGATTAAAGAGACACTCACATATTGAGCCCAAGAACAAAAAGTTCCTGAGGCAATCTTTTCTTCCCTTTCAGATCATCGATGCGGCGACCATGGTGGACACTGCTCCTGGTGATCGTCGGATTACCTATCCTCTCCTTGCTGACCTTCATCATTGCCACGGCTGTGCAACAGTTTTTAGAATCTTTGAAGCCTGGATTTAACAACATACAAGGCCATCAACCATGAGGGTACAACAGTGTCAGCATCCATCGAGTTCAACAAGCTCAGACCATCGAGGTTATAAACAACATATCCACTGCCTCTGCTCAAGGATTTCAAACCAGCTCAAACACCTGAGATTTGCCATAACGGGACTCCAACAACAGCTTGATCTCCACGCTAGAGCGACTGAGACGTTGAATGTCTTGGCGCGCATAGACTGCGATGTGAGATACCCCAGCTTTTGTCTGACAGCTTTTCCAGTGTTAAATGAGACTCTTAACAGCTGAAAAAGGGAGCAACGGACCTACGGGATTGGGTACAAAGTCCATTTACCTGGTTTAAAAATGCCTTCTATTTGCTTGTTATTCTGCTTGTTGTAATGTTAAGTAAAAAATCTCACAGCTCGCGATAGGCGCTTACAGCAAAAAATAGTTATGCTTGCCCAGGTCATGGAAAAGGAGCCCCACGTTAGGCACCCACAAAACCCCTGGATTAATTTAGCCCTTCAGGAGATTAACCGAGACAGATAAATAAGAGTTCTAGATGCCCATCATCTAGAGAGATTCCGCCTAGCCCCCAAGAGGTGGCTGGATAGCCAATGACGGGTAAGACCCTCAGAGGAGGGCAACCTAAGATAGGCACAGCCACGAGAGGGCCTGGCGAGGCTGGAGGTTGGCCGCCTACAGCTTTACGCCTTGCTCTACAAAACATCAATACAAATGTCTCGAGGGCTTAAATAAAATAAAAAAGGGGGAGATGTGGGGCCCTAAACGGGAAACCTTAAAAAAGATGGGTTAGTTTTGAGGTGGGAAACTAAGATGCCACCTGGCAGAAGAGATAGGGGCATGGTCTATGTTACAGTTTTTGATTGGCTCTCTTGATTTCCCTGCACATGGACAGCGCATGATCACCATAGATTCCTGTTATAATGAAGGCACATGACGATTAGAACTTTAACGAGATTGGTGCAACTATGGCATATTACAGTTTGACCTTTAATGTGACTGGTGCAACTATGGCATAGTACGATTTGACCTTTAATGTGATTGGTGCAACTATGGCATAGTACGATTTGACCTTTAACGTGATTGGTGCAACTATGGAAAGTCCCTCACAAAACCCCCCTGCTTGCCTATATAAACCAAGAGTTTGTGGCAATAAAGCGGAACTGCTCAGATGGAACCCGTCGTGTCTGATTGTCTCTGGCTCGCCGAGGGGCTGGGTTGACGGACAGCAGGCTCACCTCTCCTCAGGACCCCTCGGCTTTGCTGAAGAAAGTTCCACTGCCTCTCTCTTTCTGTGGAGTGCCCCCCACAGAATATATTTGTGTGAGTACTAGTTTTCTTCCTTTTTTTATTCCTTTATCATGTGATATAAGATATACAGACTTTACATCACAATATTTAAGTATTTTAAAATATAATTTTACATCATGGTACTTAAGCTGCATAATATGAAAAAGAGTCAACACTACTCAAGGATTTTACCTCCTCTTTTGGGGGAGCTATTAGTTTGTGTGTTTGGTTCATTGTTGTTTCATCTTAAGCAGAATTATGATCGTGCCATTGTCTTCATTTGGAGATTAAGTATGGTGAAGGAGATGCATATGAGTGCCAAATGACAAGTGGTAGACTTATGCTGATTAATTGTATTTGTCAATTTGATGACCATGGAGTGGCAAGTATTTGGTCAAACGTAACTCTGGATGTTTATGTGAGGATATTTTAAGTCAGTAGCCTTCCCTAGTGTGAGGCCATCTTGTATCATTTCCCTTTAGCATGAAAATTGCTTTTGCACTTTTAAATGCAGATCTGCTACTGATGAATTCAGTTTTGTGTATTTGGCTTAATTCAGTTTTGGTTCAGTATCCATTTATCTGATAATATATTTCATCTTCATTATGAAAGTATTTTCTCCTGGATGTAGAATTCTTAGTGGAAAATAACTTCCTTTAGCACTCTGAATATGTCATTTCACAGTCTTCTGATTGAAATGGCTTCAGATGATACATGAGCCGTTAATCTATATAACTTTAATCTAACCCAGCTTCCCTTGTAGCTCAGTCGGTAAAGAATATGCCTGCAGTGAAGGAGACATGGGTTTGATCCCTGGGTTGGGAAGATCCTCTGGAGAAGGAAATGGCAACTCACTCCAGTATCCTTGCCTGGAAAATCTCATGGACAGAGGATCCTGGTGGGCTGCAGTCCATGGGGTCGCAAAGAGTCGGGCACAACTTAATCTAACCCAGGGTTCTCCAATGTCTGGGTCCATGGAAAAGTTGTCTTCCATGAAACCAGTCCCTTGTGCCAGAAAGGTCAGAGACTGCTGATATAACTGTTCCCCTGATGGAATGGCTTTTTTTTTTTAACCTGCTTTTAAGATTTTCTTTTATGCTTGCTTTTGGAAGTTTAACACGTTTGGGAGCAATTCTGTGTTTATTATGTTTTGGTTGAGCATCTCTGACCAATGAATCTGTTTTCTCTATCCAGTTTGGGAAGTTTTCAGCCAGTATTTCTTCAAATATTTTCCCTCATTTCTCTCAATGGAAGAGCAGTTTTTATATGTTGCACCACTTGCCATGTCTCACAGGTTCTAAGATTTTCTCTTTGTTCTTCAAGTTACCTAATTTCTATTAACATCAATGAATGGATTCATCATTGTTTAATCTATTTTTTTCTTTATTGTTTTTATTTTTATTTAAAAATTACTTATTGCAGTGTAGTTGATTTGTAATATTCTGTTAGTTTCAGGTATATAAGTGTTCAAAGTGACTCAGCTATATATATATTTTTTCAGATTATTTTCCATAATAGGTTATTATAAGATATTGAATATAGTTCCCTGTGCTGCACAGTAGATCCTTGTTGCTTACTACTGTTTTTGTTTTAATCTACTATTGATCCCAGATAATGAATTTTTCCATTTGTAAAAATTTTCAGCTTTAGGATTTGTTTTCTGTTGAGATTGCTGTTTACTCATTGATATTACATTTTTACTTAATTCTTTGAACACGTTACTTTAATTTTTGAATATATAAATGCAGATATTGCTTTTAAGCTTTTAAATCTGAAATCCAGTATCTTGGCTCACTTGAAGTCACTTTCTACAGGCTACATTTTTCTTAAATATAGATCTCATATTGCTCTTTCCTTGATTAGTGATTTTTGGTTGAAAATTGGACATGACAGATGACATATTGCTGCAATTCTTACCTTATATTTTTCTAAAGACTTGATTTTTTGATTTAGTAAGCAGTTAACCTGCCTAGACAGTAACTGCAAGCCTTATCTTTCTTGTTGTATATAACAAGTGATGTTCCTGCCCTGTCTTTTTGGTCTTCCACCAGTGCTTTTTCAGCGTAGCTCCATGAATTCTGCACTGTATCTATATAATTTGGTAATCAGTCAAGGATGGGCAAGGATGGGCTCACCTTTGTGGTTTCCTTGTCTCTTAGACAAGGAATTTCAGGTTGTTCTTTTGGTCCTGTCCTCCATCTTCTGATACTTTGAGTCTGGGGGGTACACTTCAAATCTGTAAGGCTTCAGCTTTCTACTGCTAGAGCTCTGTTAAGTTGTTATAAAAGAAAGTATCAGACTCACAGGTAAAGCCCTCTATTATGGAAGAGTCAATTCTTCTTTGATCTGCTTGATTTTGGGGGCTCTCCTTCCCCCCTGGGTCACTTGAGACACCCATGAGGCATAATTAATACCATCAGCCAGGGATTTTGGCAGTTCATAATCAGAATTTGGGTATTCGTCCTTTTGTAGCTCTCTTGTTGCTTGGGTTTTTCCTTTAACATTCCACCTGTTTTTATAGCCCTGAACTTTGATCTCTGACATTTTGAGCTGGTATGATTGCAATTTACACTATTTCTGTTTTCCACAATCATTGCTTTGGAGGTTAAGTGCCCACAGACCAGAAAACTGCAAACTGAGAATTATCTTGCCCAAATGCAGTTTTTCAAAACTAAATCATCCAATGACTGCTATTTGCCTTTGGACGCTCTCTAGTGTCTTAATTAAAAATTCAGTTAATTTTTTTTAATGTGGAATAGTTTCCACAATCACCAGTAGTGGAAGTCTAGTGAGTTAGTTAATTTTTTTAAAATATGCCTACCAGGGTGCTCTATAAATTCATTCTCTGCATGGAAAACAGATAATCTTTTATTTACAAACCAACAAATTCTGGCACTGTACAAGAAGATTCATAGTATAAAACATTTCTAAGTTACTTAGATATATCAGAATTAATACTGGTCTTCAATTGAACATTTGAGTCTGATGCTATAGACCTTATAAGAATGTCTACCTTAATACAATAATCTCAATGTGGAGTTTATCAGGAAAATCTACTATTAACCAAGCTCAACTCCATTAAAAAAATTAGTCTTTAGATCACTTAGATTGAAGAAAGTAGGGAAAACTCCTAGACCATTCAGGTATGACCTAAATCAAATACCTTACAATTACACAGTGGAAGTGAGAAATACATTCAAAGGATTAGATCTGATAGAGTGCATGAAGAACTACGGACAGAGGTTCGTGACATTGTACAGGAGAAAGTGATCAAGACCATCTCCAACGAAAAGAAATACAAACAGGCAAAATGGTTGTCTGAGGAGACCTTACAATAGCTGAGAAGAAAAGAGAAGCTAAAGGCAAGGAGAAAAGGAAAAATATACCAATCTGAATGCAGAGTTCCAAAGAGAGATAAGAAAGCCTTCCTCAGTGATCAATGCATAGAAATAGAGGAAAACAATAGAATGGGAAAGACTAGAGATCTCTTCAAGAAAATCAGTGATATCAAGTGAACATTTATTTCATGGAAAGATGGGCACAATAAAGGACAGAAATGGTATGGACCTAACAGAAGTAGAAGATATTAAGAAGAGGTGGCAAGAATACACAGAAGAACTATGTAAAAAAAGACTTAATGACCTGGATAACCATAATGGTATGATCATTTATGCAGAGCCAGATATCCTGGAGGGTGATGTCACGTGGGCCTTAAAAACATTACTATGATAAGCTAGTGGAGGTGATGGAATTCCAGCTGAACTATTTCAAATCCTAAAAGATGACGCTATTAAAGTGTTACACTTAATATGCCAGCAGATGTGGAAAACTCAGTAGTGGCTACAGGATTGGAAAAGGTCAGTTTTCATTCCAACCCCAAAAAATGCAGTGCCAAAGAATGTTCAAACTACTGCACAACTGCACTCATCTCACACGCTAGCAAAGTAATGCTCAAAATTCTCCAAGCCAGGCTTCAACAGTACGTGAACTGTGAAATTCCACACGTTCAAACTGGATTTAGGAAAGGCAGAGGAACCAGAGATCAAATTGCCAACATCCGCTGGATCATCAAAAAAGCAAGAGCGTTCCAAAAAACATATACTTCTGCTTTATTGACTATGCCAAAGCCTTTGACTGTGTGGATCACAACAAACTGTGGAAAATTCTGAAAGAGATGGGAATACCGGACTACCTTACCTGCCTCCTGAGAAGTTTGTATGCAGGTCAAGAAGCACCATTTACAACCAGACATGGAACAGTAGACTGGTTCCAAAATGGGAAAGGAGTACATCAAGGCTGTATATTGTCATCCTGCTTAGCTAAACATCATGAGAAATGCTGGGCTGGACAAAGCACAAGCTGGAATCAGGATTGCTGGGAGAAATATCAATAACCTCAGATATGCAGATAACACCACCCTTATGGCAGAATTCGAAGAGGAACTAAAGAGCCTCTTGATGAAGAAAAAGAGGAGAGTGAAAAAGTTGGCTTAAAACTCAGCATTCAAAAAACTAAGATCATGGCATCCAGTCCCATCACTTCATGGCAGTAGATGGGGAAACAATGGAAACAGTGACAGACTTTATTTTTTGGGGCTCCAAAATCACTGCAAACGGTGACTGCAGCCGTGAAATTAAAAGATGCTTGCTCCTTGGAAGAAAAGCTATGACAAACCTAGACAGCATATTAAAAAGGAGAGACATTACTTTGCCAATAAAGGTCCATCTGGTCAAAGCTATGGTTTTTCCAGTGGTCATGTGTGAATGTGAGAGTTGGACTATAAAGAAATCTGTGTGCTGAAAAACTGATGCTCTTGAACTGTGGTATTGGAGAAGACTCTTGAGGATCCCATGGACTGCAAAGAGATCAAACCAGTCACTCGTAAAAGAAATCAGTCCTGAATATACATTGGAAGGACTGATGCTGAAGTTGAAACTCCCAATAGTTTGGCCACCTGATGTGAAGAACTGACTCACTGCAAAGACCCTGATGCTTGGAAAGATTGAAGGCAGGAGGAGAAGGGGATGACAGAGGATAGGACGGTTGATGGCATCACCAACTTGATGGATGTGAGTTTGAGTAAGTTCCAGGAGATGGTGATGGACAGGCAGTCCATGGGGTCGCAAAGAGTCAGAAATGACTGAGTGACTGAACTGAACTGAGATCACTTAGATTTTAGAATATAAAACAATGTATTTATAGGGAGAATCTTTTCTTTTAAAGAGCTGGACTCTTTTTGACTATCACAACAAGAGTATAAGGTATGCTATTCTTCTAAAAAGAATAGCATCTCGGTTTCTTTAGACCATATTTTCTATTTGTATAGAAACTAAGTCTTAGAAAATAGCCTTTAATAGGCAGACAGGACTAGTCATTTATGACAATGATCTGAATGAACTGGACAAGAGGGCAGATTACTACAGTAAAGACGAATGCTTTTATAATAAGGAAAGTTCTGCGTCATTTGAGTATTATTTCCCAATATGCCAAGCTACAACCATCTTAAACCACAGAATTTTCCAGTGCTGCTATTGCTTTATTGTTTAGTTGGTCAGCTGTGTCTGACTGTTTGTGAGCCTGTGGGCTCCAGCATGCCGGAGCTCCCTGTCCTTCACCATCTCCCAGGGTTTGCTCAAGTTCATGTCCGCTGAGTCAGTGATCCCATACAATCATTTCTTCCTCTGTTGTCCCCTTCTCCTCCTGCTGTCAATCTTTTCCAGCACCAGAGTCTTTTCTGATGGGCTGGCACTTCGTATCAGGTGGCCAAAGTATTGGAGCTTTAGCTTCAACATCAGTCCTTGCAATGAATTTTCAGGGTTGATTTTCTTTTGGATTGGCCAGTTTGATCTCCTTGCTGTCCAAGGGACTCTCAAGAGTCTTTTCCAGCAACACAGTTTGAAAGCATCAATTCATCAGTGCTCAGTCTTCTTTATGGTTCAATTCTCAAATCCATATATGACTACTAGAAAAACCATAGCTTTGACTATATGGACCTTTGTTGGCAAAGTACTGCCTCTGTTTATTAATATACTATCTAGATTTGTCATAACTTCTCTTCCTAAAGCTATCACTTTAGGGTTTTTCAATTTGTAGATGTACAGAACTTTCATAGATCTAGATGTATAGCCTTGTATGGACAATTGTATTTCATTTTCAACTTACTGCACTCAACATCTTGGTATCATCAACTTGAAGTAATTTTGAAACTACTGGTAAAATACTAATTCCATGCTCCCTTCCACCCAGAAATGATGAAGTCAGTTTTGCAACTTACTGTCACTGGAAGCAGCACAAGACATATCTAAAGCCAGGTTAGTTACATGGATTTTAATAATGTCCAAACAGCTGTGTTAATTGTAGTATATGTCTCCTAGATTGTTTTAAAAACGGAAACTCCAAGTAACCTCAAATGTTCTAAAGTTCAGAGGTCAGCTTTTCCTTTAAGAGTTAAACAGCAATAATCACAGGCCCTATTCTACAGGTTATCAAGAAGTGGAGACATGTCCCCAGATGTTTATGAGGATCCCTGATAGGGGCATAGCAACAACTGATGACACCAGTCTTGGAATATGACTGCACCCATGGTTCATTAAAGATGATTCAAACAACTATAGGATAGTCTCTACAAAGCTGTCACTGTCTTAGGTACAAAACCAACACAAGTTACTCCTGAGGTATGTCAACTGAAAACCAGCATTCATCTCTCACTTACAAAAACACAGACAAATGGTAGTAAATTAAAAATACCTTCTTAAGGAGATAATTGCCAAGAAAAAAGGCACTGTACGGTATGCAGAGAAACAACTCTTAGTGGAGATATAATCTGTCTCCAATGAACATTCAAGAAGCTCAAAGAACTCTGCTTCACATCTCTGGGTAGAGAGGAGACTGAGAGAGAGCAAGGTAAACGTGAAGTAGTCATCTTCCTTACCAAAGAGCATGTTTCAGCCTTTACTTCTAATTTAAATGATTATTTCTATGAAGAAATGTAATAATAAGTGCCACAATACCCTTGCATTTTGGATTCTTGTGGCCTTATATGACAAGTTTGATTCAGAAATGATTTATTGTGGAGAAAGTAGCACAAGGCAAAACATTCATCTATAGCACAGACTCTGGCAGAGGCAACGTGACTCCCTAGCTGGCATCTGTGGGGGCTCATCATTTGGGTGCAGTTTTCTGATTGTGGCACCCACTCCAGTACTGTTGCCTGGAAAATCCCATGGACGGAGGAACCTGGTGGGCTCCAGTCCATGCGGTGGTGAAGAGTCAGACACGACTGAGTGACTTCCCTTTCACTTTCCGATTGTGGCAGGCACAACATTCTAGGCGGGCTTGTTGTGGGATGTAGCTCTGTTATCATTCCTCAACATGAATCTCTAGTTTTCTTCTAGAACATCCCCAGTAAGTTTATATTCTATCTATATTCCACAACAAATTCCTTTATTGAAACTAAAAGGGAAGGAATTCTGTTATTTACAACTGAGAATCCAGCTCATTACACTTGCCATCTCTTAGTATATCACCTGAATCTAATCTGCTACTCATTTATAATCCTGACAAATATTACTGGAAATCATATAACCAAGCTTGTCAAAGCAATAAGCTTAATATATATCTGGGTATCAAGTTGAGTGACATGTCAGTTGTTTCTCTCTTTCAGAAAAAGGACATAGTTTTTTAATATTACTTTTGTAGCTTTACTCTGAAATCTATTAACACTTTAAAAATAGTTCAGGGAACTGATGGTTAAAGATACACAGAAAAATCAGTAATTACTTTAATAAAATTGGAGGCAGAATAGTGAAATAGATACACTAAAATCCTCTAGATCTAAGGGGTAAGGAAGTGTTTATATGAAAGAAAAATTGAAAATATCCAAACATATTTTACAGGTTCTAAAATCAAAATATAATTTAAAAGTTATTTCTTACAAAATATATTCTTGTTAAGTAGCATTATTATATTATTTATCACAATCATAGTACTGCTCATAAGATAAATTATACATAAATTGGGATATACACTATAGGGTCAATATTGAGACATCATAGTCTGAAGATTCCAAATCCCAAATACACTGGCATCAGTAGCTCATTGTAAAACTAGCACTGTATAATTACTAATTTCTGACTGAATGTGGAAAGCAGAGTCAACATGGACAAACAGAGTATGTGGCCAGTATTTAACAATAATTTATTCTATATAAAGTTAATAAAGATTAGGTATGAGTACTAGTATTAAGATGGGTATATATTTCCTTTTCTCCTTTACCTTTTGCTTCTCTTCTTTTCTTAGCTATTTGTTAGGCCTCAGACAATAATTTTTCCTTTTTGCATTTCTTTTTCTTGGGGATAGTCTTGATCACTGCCTCCTGTACAATTTCTTGAACCTCCATCCATAGTTCCTCAGGCACTCAGTCTATCAGATCTAATCCCTTAAGCCTATTTCTCACTTCCACTGTATAATCGTAAGGGATTTGATGTAGGTCATATCTGAATGGTCTAGTGGTTTTCCCTACTTTCTTCAATTTAAGTCTGAATTTGGTAATAAGGAGTTCATGATCTGAGCCACAGTCAGCTCCTGGTCTTGTTTTCGCTGACTGTATAGAGCTTCTCTATCTTCGGCTGCAAACAATATAATCAATCTGGTTTCGGTATTGACCATCTGGTGTTGCCCATGTTAGAGTCTTCTCTTGTGATGTTGGAAGAGGGTGTTTGCAATGACTAGTGCATTCTCTTGGCAAAACTCTGTTAGCCTTTGCCCTGCTTTATTCTGTATTTCAAGGCCAAATTTGCCTGTTACTCCAGGTGTTTCTTGACTTCCTACTTTTGCATTCCAGTCCCCTAAAATGAAAAGGACATCTTTTTGGGGTGTTAGTTCTAAAAGGTCTTGTAGGTCTTCATAGAACCATTCAGCTTCAGCTTCTTTCAGCATTCCTGGTCATGGCATTGACTTGTGGATTACTGTGATATAGGACGGTTTGCTGTGGCAACGAACAGAGATCACTCTGTCATTTTTGAGACTGCAAGGAGAGATAAAAAAGACTGAGACAGTGATCAATGCAAAGAATTAGAGGAAAACAATAGAATGGGAAAGACTAGATATCTCCTCAAGAAAATTAGAGATACCAAGGGAACTTTTCATGCAAAGATGGGTTCAATAAAGGACAGAAATGGTATGGACCTAACAGAAGCAGAAGGTATTAAGAAGAGGTAGCAAGAACACAGAACTATACAAAAAAGATCTTCATGACCCAAATAATCATGATGGTGTGATCACTCACCTAGAATCAGACATCCTGGAAAGTGAAGCCAAGTGGGCCTTAGGAAGCATCACTATGAACAAAGCTAGTGGAGGTGATGAAATTCCAGTTGAGCTGTTTCAAATCCTGAAAGATGATGTTGTGAAAGTGCTGCACTCAATATGCCAGCAAATTTGGAAAACTCAGCAGTGGCCACAGGACTGGAAAAGGTCAGTTTTCATTCCAATCCCAAAGAAAGGCAATGCCAAAGAATGCTCAAACTGCCACACAATTGCACTCATCTCACATGCTAGCAAAGTAATGCTCAAAATTCTCCAAACCAGATTTCAACAGTATGTGAACTGTGAACTTCCAGAAGTTCAAGCTGGATTTAGAAAAGGCAGAGGAACCAGAGATCAAATTGCCAACATCTGTTGGATCATCAAAAAAAAAAAAAAAGAAAATTCCAGAAAAACACCTACTTCTGCTTTATTGACTATGCCAAAGTCTTTGACTGTGTGGATCACAAAAAACTGTGGAAAATTCTGAAAGAGATGGGAATACCAGACCACCTGACCTGCCTCTTGAGAAACCTGTATGCAGGTCAAGAAGCAACAGTTAGAACTAGACATGGAACAACAGACTGATTCCAAACTGGGAAAGGAGTGCATCAAGGCTGTATATTGTCACGCTGCTTATTTAAGTTATATGCAGAGTACATCATGAAAAACGCTGGGCTGGATGAAACACAAGCTGGAATCAAGATTGCCAGGAGAAATATCAATAACCTCAGATATGCAGATGACACCACCCTTATGACAGAAAGCAAAGAAGAACTAAAGAGCCTCTTGAAGAAAGTAAAAGAGGAGAGTGAAAAAGTTTGCTTAAAACTCAACATTCAGAAAACAAAGATCATGGCATCTGGTCCCATCACTTCATGGCAAATAGATGGGGAAACAATGGAAACAGTGACAGACTTTATTTTTTTGATCTCCAAAATCACTGCAGATGGTGACTGCAGCCATGAAATTAAAAGACGCTTGCTCCTTGGAAGAAAAATTATGACCAACCTAGACAGCATTTTAAAAAGCAGAGACATTACTTTGCCAAAAACTGTCTGTCTAGCCAAAGCTATGGTTTTTCCAGTGGTCATGTATGGATGTGAGAGTCGGACTATAAAGAAAGTCCGAGTGCTAAAGAATTGATGCTTTTGAACTGTGGTGTTGGAGAAGACTCTTGAGAATTCCTTGGACTGCAAGGAGATCCAACCAGTCCATCCTAAAGAAAATCAGTCCTGAATATTCACTGGAAGGACTGATGCTGAAGCCGAAACTCCCAATAGTTTGGCTACCCGTTGCAAAGAACGGACTCATTTGGAAAGACCCTGATGCTGGGAAAGTTGAAGGCAGGAGGACTCGGGGACAACAGAGGATGAGATGATTGGATGGCATCACTGACTCTATGAACATGAGTTTGAGTAAGCTCTGGGAGTTGGTGATGGACAGGAAGGCTGGCGTGCTGCAGTCCATGGGGTTGCAAAGAGTCGGACATGACTGAGTGATTGAACTGAACTGAACTAGCGTTAAAAACAAAAGGGAGGGCTTGGCTTCCTTGGTGGCTTAGTGCTAAAAATCTACCTGCCAAATGAGAAGAGACACAAGTTGGATCCCTGATATGGGAAGATCCCACATGCCATGGAGCAACTAAGTTCGTTTGCCTTAACTATTGAGACCATGCTCTAGAGCCTGGGAACCACAACTGCTGAGCCCACTTTGTATGATTACTGAAACTCACGTGCCTTTGAGCCCATGCTCTGCAACATGGAAGGCCACTGCAATAAGAAGCTCACTCACCTCATTTAGAGAGTAGACCCTACACACTGCAGCTAGAGAAAGGATGCACAGCAACGAAGACCCAGCATAACCAAAAGTGAATAAATGAATTTTTTTTTCAAAAAGGGAAATCTGTACTATATAGGATAAATAAAAACTTAATTTACTTTAAGAAAGAAATACAGATTAATAATGATACTGTGGAGACTACAGAAATGCTAGAGCCAACTTTGTGTAGGTTTCATTCCAGTATTTACTTTGTAGATAGTTTTTAACTATTTATTTTGTTTTTATATATAGAAATAAGTACATGAGAATTTTATGAGTTGTTTCCTTTGCTTAATTTTATAAGCACATTTTTTTATTTTTAGACATTCATATAATTTTTAAAGTTTATAATATTCCAAGTAGCACCCAATGGTTTGTGTTATTCCTATATTCACTATTACCCACATTGGGTTGTTTTCACTTTGACGGTAATACAAATAATTATATAACAAACATCTTTGTGCACATAGCTATTTTTCAAATTTAGGATTTGTTCTTTAGAAGACATTCATGGAATAGTAATTAGTGAAATTTCTTGATTAAAATTAGCTAAAATCTTTCAAAAACAAATATTCCAAATTACACTCCCCTGGAAGTACCAGGTTTCTTGATTAATAACCCCAAAGAACAAACCAAATCACTGACAGTGAAATAAGGTGGTGGAGGGGCAACTGTATCACGTTGATTTAATCTGAATTTTGTAATTATTAGTGAAATTGAATATTTTTTTTCCAGATATTAACTAGTTGAAGCATCTCTTTCACAAATTACACTTTTTAATCATTTATTGACTGAGGTGATGGTGGTAGTTAAAAAAATATTTAATGAAGATGAAATGTTCATGTGTAACCTTAGACAAGGTCACAGGTAGATAAGGCAGATGTAGGTCCCTGAGCCCAAGTAACAGCTGGAGACATACGTGCTGATTAAACAGAAGTCAGAGCAGCAGCATAGATCAAAGAGATGAAGATGTAAGGAATAAAGAAAGGCCAATGTCCAAAGCTAGTTTACTGGTATTTCTGTGGCTTCATAAAGGCATTAAACTGATTAATACTTTTGGGTGTTTCATCTTGAAGTGGCACTGTAGTGTGATGGAAATGGTGTTAAAGTTGAGCAAGAATTCTTCAATATATACAAATCAATCAATGTGATATACCATATTCACAAACTGAAAGATAAAAACCATATGATCATCTCAATAGATGCAGAGAAAAGCCTTTGACAAAATTCAACACCCATTTATGATCAAAACTCTCCAGAAAGTAGGCACAGAAAGAACATACCTCAATTTAATAAAGGCCATATATGACAAAACCACAGCAAACATTATCCTCAATGATGAACAACTGAAAGCATTACCTCTAAAATTAGGAATAAGACAAGGGTGCCCACTCTACCACTACTATTCAACATCATTTCTGAAGTCCTAGTTAGCTACAGCAATCAAAGAAGAAAAAGAGATAAAAGGAATCCATGTTGGAAAAGAAGTAAAACCCTCACTGTTAGCAGATGATGTGATTCTCTACATAAAAAACCTAAGGATGCCACCAGAAAATTACTAGAGCTAATCACTGAGTATAGTCAAGTCACAGGATATAAAATTAATACACAGAAATGCCTTGAATTCCTATACACTAATAATGAAAATTCAGGAAGAGAAATTAAAGAAACAATCCCATTTACCATTGAAACAAAAAGAACACATATTCAGGAATAAATTTACCTAAAGAGAGAGAAGATCTGTATGCAGAAAACTGTAAGACACTGATGAAGCAATCAAAGATGATACAAACAGATGGCGAGATATACCATGTTCTTGGATTAGAGAAATCAATATGGTGAAAATGACTTTACAACCCAAAACCACCCATAGATTCAATGCAATCCCTATTAAATTACCAACAAGATTCTTCACGGAACTAGAACAAATGATTTCACAATTTGTACGGAAACACAAAGCATCCCGAATATCCAAAGCAATCTTGAGAAAGAAGAAAGCAACTGGAAGAATCAACCTTCCTGACTTCAGACTGTACTACAAAGCTACAGTCATCGAGACAGCATGGTACTGGCACAAAAACAGAATTACAGACCAAGGGAACAAGATAGAAAGCCAAGAGATAAACCCATGCACCCATGGGCACCTTATCTTTGACAAAGGAGGCAAAAATATACAATGGAGGAAAGACAGTCTCTTCAATAAATCGTGCTGGGAAAACTGGTCAACCATGTGTAAAAGAATGAAATTAGAACATTTCCTAACATCATACACAAAAATAAACTCAAAATGGATTAAAGATCTAAATGTAAGACCAAAAACTATAAAACTCTTAGAGGAAAACAGGCAGAGCACTCTCTGACACAAATCACAGCAAGATCCTCTATGACCCACCTCCCAGAGTAATAGAAATAAAAACAAAAATAAACAAATGAGACCTAATTAAACTTAAAATATTTTGCACAATGAAGGAAACTATAAGCAAGGTGAAAAGATAACCCTCGGAATGTGAGAAAATAACAGGAAATGAAACAACTGACAAAGAATTAATCTCCAAAATAAACAAGCAGCTTATTCAGCTCAATACCAGAAAAACAAGCAATCCAATCAAAGAGTAGGCAGAAGACCTAAACAGACATTTCTCCAAAGCAGACATACAGATGGCTAAAAAACATATGAAAAAGTGCTTATCATTGCTCATTATTAGAGAAATGCAAATCAAAGCTACAATGAGGTATCATCTCACACTGGTCAGAATGGCCAGACCACCATCAAAAAGTCTACAAATAATAAATGCTGGAGAGAGTGTGGAGAAAAGGGAACCCTCCTATACTGTTGGTAGGGATACAAACTGATACAGCCACTATGGAGAACAGTATGGAGATCTCTTTAAAAATTAGGAGTAAAACTACTATATGGCCCAGCAATCCCACTATTGGGCATATACCCTGAGGAAACCATAATTGAAAAAGAAACATGTTCATTGCAGCACTATTTACAATAGCTAGGACACAACAGCAACCTAGATCTCCACTGACAAATGAATGGATAGGGAAGTTGTGGTACATACACACAATGGAATATTACTCAGCTATAAAAATGAGCACATTTGAGATGAAGTGAGGTGGATGAACCTAGAGCCTATTACACACAGTGAAGTAAATCAGAAAGAGAAGAACAAATATTGTATATTAACACACACACACACACACATATATATATGGATTCTAGAAAGATAGTACTGATGATCCTACTTGCAGGGCAGTAAAAGAGACACAGATATAAAAAACAGACTTTTGGTCACAGTGTGGGAAGGAGAGGGTGGGGTGATTTGAGAGAATAGCACTGAAACATAAACATTAGCATATGTAAAACAGCATTGGGAGTTTGATGTATGATGCAGGGAACCCAAAGCGGGTGCTCTGTGACAACCTAGAGGGGTGGATGGAGAGGGTGGTGTGAGGGGAGTTCAAGAGAGAGTGGACATATGTATATCTATGGCTGATTCATGTTGATGTACGGCAAAAACCATCACATTATTGTTAAGTAATTATCCTCTAATTAAAAAATTTTAAATGCCAATAAAAAAGTGTGAAAGTTGAAAGACAAAGTCTCAGTTTTATCTTTTAGACAAGGGTCTATATATTGTAGATAGCACAAATGGCAGTAGAGTCTATTTCTACAGTCACAACATATATTGTGTATATATTGCAATGTGCTTCTGCACTTCCTGCCATTAGAGGAGTCTATTTTTCTAACACTTGAATTTGTGGTTTGCCACTTAACTTGCTTTGGTCAATGGCTTATTAGCAAGCATCGGCAAACAAATACAGATGGTGGGCATCACTGTATGTTTTTGAGCAGACTAGAGATGTTTCCTGGAGGAGGAAATGGCAACCCACTCCAGGATTCTTGCCTGGAGAATCCCATGGACAGAGGAGCCTGGTGGGCTGCAGTCCATGGGGTCGCAGGGAGTAGGACATGACTGAGCGACTGAGCATAGAGATGTTTAAACTAGTTTTTAAGGCAACTCTGATAGCAGTATACTACAAAGGAGGGGAAAGATTGGAGGCAGGGAGGCCCATCAGGAGATACTGGAGATGTAAGTAAAAGGAGTATCTGCAAACAGGCAGTATAGATGGCATTACCTCTGAAGGTGGAGATACAAGTTATTTTAGAGGTAGGATTGATGGGGATTTAGAAATCCATCAGATAAGT